>NW_015175380.1:82305-92021 GCF_001447785.1 Gekko japonicus | reverse complement strand
CCAGGATGCACGCAGTACACATGTTACCTTTGATGCCAAAGATTGGCTTAGTCCTTTGATCTACAAAGAGCTTCTCTTAAGACCCAGAGTGCTGTTTGTACCTCTACGATCAGAAGAGGCACTCAGCACCTTGCCGAGAGTAAGCTTTGAGAGCTGTTTTATCCGTCAGAAATCTACTTAAGGCTTTTTTCTCCTTCCTCTTGGCGCTTCCCTGGATTTTCACTTGAGCTTCCAAAGTCAGCAAAATATCATATTAGCTAGTAAAACATGTATCTTCCATGTGTGTTGGGATTTATGCGGCTCAACTCTTCAGAGGTGTGAGTTATCGATAAAATGTACAAATGGCAGGAGGCTTCCAGAAGGGTGGAGGAGACTGCTGCTAGTCTCCTTGGATACTTGGATCAAAAATTTGACGTTACCATCATCCATGCAGTTCGTCTTTGCACTAGAGGGTGTGTCAAATCCTCAAGAGGAATTCTGCCTTGAAGAGAAGAAGAGAAGAGGTTGGATTTATACTCTGCCCTTCAGTACCCAAAGGAGTCTCAGAGTGGCTTACAATCTCTTCCCCCTTCCCCTCCCCGCAACAGACACCCTGTGAGGTAGGTGGGGCTGAGAGAGCTTTCTCGAGGACTGCCCTTGAGAGAACAGCTCTGAGAGAACTTGTAACTGACCCAAGGTCACACTACCAGCTGCATGTGGAGGAGTGGGGAATCAAAACCCATTCTCCCAGAGTAGAGTCTGCACTCCTAACCACTACACCAAACTAGCTCTCACACCAAACTGGCTCTTCATTTGGCTCAATCAGAGCCTCTGATATCCATAGAAAATCCATCTGGAGTCCTTTGAGCAAAAAATTCTGTTTTGTGAGCTCCTGGCATTAAAGTTGTGAGCCAGCGATTCGGCTGTTGCATAAATTAGTGTGCTCTGGAGCAGTGTTCCCTCTAAGCTGAGTGAGTGTGAGGTAGCTCACAGTTTTTTAGCCTCTAGCTCACAAATTTTTGTCTTAGCACAGGAAGGACAGCTCCAAAGCAAACTGATTTATGCAGCTGCCAAATTGCTCACTCACAACTTTAATGCCAGTAGCTCACAAAGTAGGATTTTGGCTCACAAGACTCCACACCTTAGAGGGAACATTGCTCTGGAGCCATCTTTCCTGAGCTAAGGCAAAAATGTGTGAGCCGGAAGCTAAAAAAACCCCTGTGAGCTAGCTCACACTCACTCAGCTTAGAGAGAACACTGGTCCCAACTTGCATTGTCATACAGATGATATTTAACATACGGTGCTCAGGTGTTTTTAAACCACAGTGTTATTACTTTACACTTAGGTCCCAAACGTATTAAACTCTGGAGCAGGACGGAAGACAGGAGGGCCTGGCATGATGTGGTCCATGGGGTCGCGAAGAGTCGGACTTGACTGTGTGACTGAACAACAACAACAACAACAGCAATCCAAACGTATGTGATTCTGACACTGCGGCAACTGGACCTTCATGGGGGTGGGGGGGGGTGGAAAGGGCCGTCAGGTCACAGCCAACTTATGGTGACCCCGTACAGGGGTCATTTCCTGCAGGAGCGCACAGGAGCAGAGCTCCTGCAGTAAAGAGCCCAGGGGGCGGGCACATGCAACAAGCCCTGCCCCCTGCTCCCAGCAGCCCTCAGTCAGAGCAAGAAGCAGCCAGGTAAGTTGCAGAGCTCCCCCCGGCCCCCCAGTCCAAAACAGTCCAGTGGCACCTTTAAGACCAAGTTTTATTCAGGTACAAGCTCTCCCTCCTCTGCAAGGACAGATTTGCACATTCCCCCCCCCCCCAATAGCTAGCAATCCAAAACAGTCCAGTGGCACCTGAGTGGTGGGTGTTGCCTTCTGACATCCTTCCGGTGATGTCAGGGGGTGTGGCACATGCAAATAAATTATGCTAATGAGTTATGTTAATGAGATCCTGCACCTCTTTTTCTACGAAATGACCCCTGCCCCTCCCCCTTCCATTTTCTAAGAATTCCGGTGGAAACCCAGTTCTTTTTGACACCTGGTTCCTCGCTGTCACACCTTAGTTTGACATCGATTTTTTTCTTGTGAAAAGACTGTCCTGCTGGAACCTTTCAAGACCGAGTTACAGGAAAGAATTCGTGCTAACCAGCGCAGGAACGGAAGTCTCTCTAAGTCAAAGAGTACCGAAGTATTTTAGGAAACCAAAAGAACAGGTAAGAGAATGTGTTTCTTTTCTGGTGCCTCCCATCAAGGCAGCCGCAAGAAAAGTTTTACCCACTTCCTGTTCATAGGTACTAAGAAAACATTGCAACTCTGTTATCCTCATCTGACCTAGAAGTGAGAAGGACAGGTGGGCCAAGCCAAGTTTTCTCCCAAAGAAACAGGCCCCATAGAATGGCATGGGTGAGAGGGGCTCAGTTATGGTTGCCAACCTCCAGGTGGGGCGGGGAGATCTTTCGGAATTACAACTGCTTTCCAGACGACAAACGATCATTCCTTTCCCCTGGCGAAAAATGGCTGCCGTGCCATTTTACTCCACTTCCCAACCCAAAGCTAGCAACTTTAGGTTACCGGAAGGAGAGAGGAATGGCTAAAATGCAAGGCTCCATGGATTTATAAAACCCACCTTCCCAACTCAGAGCAACAATGTTTCTCTTGGAAATCTGTTCACCCTTTGGGGCTTTAGCTGGCTTTGGTCTTCAAAAAACTTTAAGAGCTTGCTTCAATTGTATGGCTATTTTTAGGCCTGCCAGCTTCCAGGTGGGACACATCAACAGAACACATGGTGGAGATGTACTGATTTCCACTCTGGATAGGGCACAGGAAGCTCATGCGTGCCTCTGTTCCACCAACCCTCTCTATGGTACTTTTCTTGACCTGGATAGCCCAGGCTAGCCAGATCTTGTCAGATTGCAGAAGCTAAGCAGGGTCGGCCCTGGCTAGTATTTGGATGGGAGACCTCCAAGGAAATTCAGGGTCTCCAGCCAGCTTGGTGTAGTGGTTAAGAGTGTCGGACTCTAATCTGGAGAACTGGATTTGATCCCCCACTCCTTTACACCTGGGTGGTGGTGTGGTTGTTTTGGTATTTTCTTGTATGTTAACATAGGTTTGCCAATTCCCCCCGGGGGGGGGGGCGCGGGGAAACTCCCGCCCCAGAGGCCCGTTATCCTACGCTAACGGATCGGGCCCCGGGGAACCCCACCCCCAAAGCACATGACGTGCCCAGCGTCAGCACGTCACCCGGAAGTGACGCAGCCACGCCGGGTGCGCCGGGGGCGGGGCTGCGGTCATCTGAGGGAAATCTCTATGTTTTTCCCTCGGATGTTCGTGGCCCCGCCCTCAGCATGTCTGGCGTGCCCACGTCACTTCCGGGTGATGTGGATGCGGCACGTGCACGCTTTGCGTACACGCGCATGCTCTAGCCGCCAGCCAGGAGTCCCCCGCTGCAGCTGAATGCACACTTGGCAACCCTAGCCCCACCTATCTCACAGGGTATCTGTTGGGGGAGAGGAAGGGAAGGAGATTGTAAGCCGCTCCGAGACTTCGAGTGAAGTGTGGGGTATAAATCCGATCTCCTCCTCCTCCTTCTCCATGCAGGCAATGGCAAACCACCCCTGAAGTCTCTTGCCTTGAAACCCCGAGCCGGTTGCCATAAATTGGCTGCAACTTGACGGCACTTTCCACCAAGGGTGTTTTTAGTCAGATGGACTCTAATCCTGGCTCATGATGTTAAAAACCTCTTTGGCCTACCTAATAGTCACGATGATTTGCAGTGTAGCAATAACATGGACCTTCTTGGGCATGAAATGCAGAGAAAGGAAAAACTGAGTCACATTATCAGCCCGGTAGCTGATAGCACGGGTGTTCCACTGGGAAAGAAAACTCTTTGATCTAGAAGGCACAAGAGATATTGGTGCCATTCCCCCCCCCACACACACTCAGAACGGTCATGCTCTTATGTCTGAAATCAGCTGGAAAACCTTTGGCCCGAAGCCTGGAGTCCTTGGCCCGAAGACTGCAGAGGGAAAATCGGCACCTGGTTAGTCACAAAAGCATCCCACGGGAGCCACTCTGCTGTTTGTTAAACAAGATCAGCTAATAGTGGCGGGGGGTTCAAAGTAGAAGGCAGAGCTGACATCGGTTTTGGAAAGGGCCGTGCTTCCAGGGGAGCCTTGGACTCTGAGTCCAGGAATTCGGGCCTTTGCATCTCTTGTTTATGAAGTTCTCTGATACAGATGGAGGCCTAGCCCGGATAGCGCGGGCTAGCCCGATCTCATCAGATCTCGGAAGCTAATCAGGGCCGGCCCTTGTTAGTGTTTGGAGGGGAGACCACCGAGGAATACCAGGGTTGCTGCGCAGAGGCAGGCAATGGCAAAACCACCCCGAATGTCTCTTGCCTTGAAAAGCCTACGGCAGGGGTGTCAAACTCATTTGTTATGCGGGCCGGGCCTGATCTAAATGAGACCTTGTTGGGCCGGGCCACGTGTGCCATAAAATGCAATGCCAGTTAGCGGTGATATAAACCTTATAAAGGACACAAAGACAAAGGTGGGGTTTTTTTTACTTAAAATAAAAACATGCTTAAAACCAGGGCTTTTTTTGTAGAAAAAGCCCAGCAGGAAATCATTAGCATAATAGGCCACACCCAACATCAGAGACTCAATAACATACCAGAGCACACCCCTGACTGCAGAGCTCATTAGCATATTAGGCCACACCCCATGCCTTCCCTTGGCTTGCCTGGACAAGCCCCACCTTGAAGGGAAGGGAAGGCAGTTTAAACTGCCTTCCCTTGGCTTGCCTGGGTGCCCTGTGGCTGTGGGGAGCCCGGGCAAACCGGCCCTTGGACAGGCCGGGGAAGGCCAGGGAGGCATTTAAATGATACTTCCAGGGGCCCCCCTGGCCCACCCACCTCAGAGTCACTGGGGGGGGTCGCCCTCCAGGCCTTCCCTCTGTAGCCAAGCATGCAGAGGTTTTGGCTGTAGTGGGTGTGGCCAACTCTGAAGCCACCCGGAACTCCATTCCAGTGCGTTTCTGCCCCAAAATAGCCCTGCTTAAAACATTAGCTCTGTAAGCTGCAAACCTACTTTTGATTTATTGACATTCACCACAGAAATCTCATGCTCAGAGTTCTGAGTCTAGGACCCAGGTTAAAACATGAAATGGCTGAGTGATTAAGAGAGTCAGGCGAAGCAAGCGTGAGATGGCCAGTTCCACTGCGGGCCTGATGGAAGCCCTCCGGGGGCCTGATCCGGCCCCCAGGCCGCATGTTTGACACACCTGCCCTACTGGGTCGCTATAAATTGGCTATAACTTTATGGCAATCCCACCCCCCCAACAGATGGAACAGAAAGCTGCTATGTGCATGGGGTTTATTCAGATGTGGGTCACACCAAGGTAGATCAGAAATTTTTTTTACGGAAACAACGTGCTTTATTTCTTTGGTGATCTGGAGTTTACCATAAGATCAGTATTGTTTGTAGACATCACTCAGTTTTGGTTCTGACTACGCTCCGGACACAGTCCAAAGGCCTTCTTGATCCAGTTGCGTTGATGTCATCACTTTGATCTCAGATGTCATGTCTAGAGTCCCAGATGAATCACCAGTGCTCTTATTCAGTATCAAATCCACAACACCAAAGTACAGTTGGCCAGATATCAGTAAGCAAGGTTTTTGAAATGAGTGCTTATTCTTTTTAAGGCATTGGTTGATTTGGGTGGCTCTTTTTGCTCAGGAAATCTAACTTCTCCACCAAGAATAGCCCATTTCTGCAACCTCCATGTGTGAAATTAGCAGTTTGAATAGACGACATTACTCGTGACCACATTTGCCCATTTCCCAGTTTTTCACTGACCTATGAACACATGGTTTCCATTCCATCCCTTTCATATGCAAGGAACGTTGCTGTGGGCAGAACCACACCGCGTGAAAGTAGAGATCAACATCGCTTGTGTTTTCATCGAGACTATTATTAGCCCAGTTTTGTGCACCCTACGTTTCCTTGATGAGCCCTGGAAGTTCCCATGCACAGAAAGTCATATTTGATGCCCTTCAAAAAACCCCACGAATCCTCCAAAACCACCTTCGCCATCTTTACGTTATTTGAAGCTCCTTCCGCTGGAGCCAGAATTTTTTTTTTCCAGAGTAGTAAAAACAAATATTTCATTCATGAACAAGTAGCTTAGTCATCTGATTCTCAGGACCGATCTGATCTTTAGGGAACAATGGCTGGCTGCCGTTCTGTCTGCTGCTAGGAGACTGGTTCTCTTTATAATCTTCCTTTCCTTTCTCCCCCCCCCCGCCCCCCTTTTTCAATATCCTTGACTTTATCATGGAAATTGATTTGCTCAATGTACACCTGGTATGTTTCCTCTTAGGGAAAGCAAGCAAGTAAGAAAGATGTAGACTGTTTCTGTGCAAACAATCATCGATTCATAGAGGGTGAAGGCGGGGAGATGTGCCAGTGCTATGAGTAGAAACGCCACGGGTTCATCTCTAGGGGTCCTGATGCCTACAGGAGCCTTCCTTTGAGATCGAAATGTTTACCTCTGTTCATTTCTGTCCTAGTCCAGGGCTATTTTTGGGCAGGAACGCACAGAAACGGAGTTCCGGCTGGCTCCTGAGTTGGCCCCACCCAGCAGGAACTCTTTAGCATAATAGGCCACACCCAACAGCAGAAACTCGTTAGGATTGGCTACAGTAGGCGTGTGTGGCCTAACATGCAAAGGAGTCCCTGCTACAAACAAAGGCCCTGGGTTTTGACAACAAACAAGGTAAACAGAATAAGAAGCAAAAGGTGGGTGTGGCTGGATGACCACACTTCTGGCAACATGCTAATGAGCTGTGGTGTCAGGGTGTGGCCTGATATGCTAATGAGTTTCAGCTGTTGGGTGTGGCCTATTATGCTAATTAGTTCCTGCTGGGCTTTTTCTACAGAAAAAGCCCTGCTAGTGACAATATGGCCACTATTCATCATCCACAGGTCCGTAAAAGAATCTGCACAAGGTGCTTACCCTAACTTAATGTGGCTTTATGCCCTATCCCTTATCTCGGAAAGAACATGAGATGCTCTGGGGAGTCTGATCAACGTTCTGTCTCTTCTTGGCATCCTTTCCTCTGGACGTAGCCACCAGCCAGCCAATGAGATGTCATTGGAGGTAGGATTGGAAGCTCTGGGTTCAGAAATACTTGGAGGTTGGGCGGCGGCGGCGGGGGTGTAGAGGCTGAGGTGGGTGGGGTTTGGGGAGGGGAGGGACATCAATAGGGTATGAGGCCATAGAATGCACCTTCCAAAGGCACCGTTTTCTCCAGGTGAACTGATCTCTGTTGCCTGGAGATCAGCTGGAATAGAGGGATAGAATCATAGAGTTGGAAGGGACCTCCAGGGCCACCTAGTCCAATCCCCTGGCTCAGTGCAGGAAATTAACAAATACTTCCACGCCCCACATGTCTCCAGTGAAAGCTGTTTCATGCCCAGAAGATGGCAAAAAAACAAAACAAAACCAACCCCCCAGGATCCCTGGTCAAACTGGCTTGGAGGAAAAAAATTGCTTCCTGACCCCAAAGTGACAATCAGCATTTCCCTGGAAATGTAAGTAAGATATCCCCAGCCATCACCTGGTGGTTGGCAGCCTCACCTGGTGGATTTGGAACCAGTACCTGAAGGCGATATTCATCCCCTTCTTTCATGCTCAGCATCTGTGCACGGCAGAGCATCTGTCAACCAAGGAATGCCACTAAAAATGGTCTCCTACTCTGAGACCGATTTCACACAAGAGCTGTGCCGCGTTCGTTCCTCCCTTTGCATCACTTCTATTGGTCAGTTTCCCACTTGAAGCTGCGTGGCCGCATTTTGGCCCACAGCTTTGCCCGGTTTCCCCCGCAGTTTCATGATCCTCAAAAAAACCAGGATCACGAAACCATGGAGAAAATCGGGCGAAGCCGTGGGTCAAAATGCGGCCACGCAGCTTCAAGTGGGAAATTGACCAATAGAAGTGGGACAAAGGGAGGCGCGACCGCGGTGCAGCTCTTGTGTGAAATCGAACCCAATCACTCCTGCTGCAACCCATACCTTCCACAAGGGCTAACTATGGAATGGGGCCGTCCATTCCATTCAGCATCTCCCCCAGGACACTGGGGCTGTGGACCAGGAATGTGCAGAGGTACATGTTGATGTTGCCTAACTGGGGCCATCATACTTTGGTCACATCACAAGAAGACAAGAGTCACTGGAAAAGACAGCAGTGCTAGGAAAAGTCGAAGGCAGCAGGAAAAGAGGAAGACCCAACGTGAGATGGATTGACTCAGTAAAAGAAGCCACAAAGGCCCTCAGCTTGCAAGACCTGATCAAGGCTGTTAAGGATAGGACATTTCTTTTGAGGTAATTAATTCACAGGGTTGCCATAAGTCAGAAGGGACTTGATGACACTTAACATACACTCCGATAGGGTTGCCATAAGTCAGAAGGGACTTGATGACACTTAACATACACTCCGATAGGGTTGCCATAAGTCAGAAGGGACTTGATGACACTTAACATACACTCCGATAGGGTTGCCATAAGTCAGAAGGGACTTGATGACACTTAACATACACTCCGATAGGGTTGCCATAAGTCAGAAGGGACTTGATGACACTTAACATACACTCCGATAGGGTTGCCATAAGTCAGAAGGGACTTGATGACACTTAACATACACTCCGATAGGGTTGCCATAAGTCAGAAGGGACTTGATGACACTTAACATACACTCCGATAGGGTTGCCATAAGTCAGAAGGGACTTGATGACACTTAACATACACTCCGATAGGGTTGCCATAAGTCAGAAGGGACTTGATGACACTTAACATACACTCCGATAGGGTTGCCATAAGTCAGAAGGGACTTGATGACACTTAACATACACTCCGATAGGGTTGCCATAAGTCAGAAGGGACTTGATGACACTTAACATACACTCCGATAGGGTTGCCATAAGTCAGAAGGGACTTGATGACACTTAACATACACTCCGATAGGGTTGCCATAAGTCAGAAGGGACTTGATGACACTTAACATACACTCCGATAGGGTTGCCATAAGTCAGAAGGGACTTGATGACACTTAACATACACTCCGATAGGGTTGCCATAAGTCAGAAGGGACTTGATGACACTTAACATACACTCCGATAGGGTTGCCATAAGTCAGAAGGGACTTGATGACACTTAACATACACTCCGATAGGGTTGCCATAAGTCAGAAGGGACTTGATGACACTTAACATACACTCCGATAGGGTTGCCATAAGTCAGAAGGGACTTGATGACACTTAACATACACTCCGATAGGGTTGCCATAAGTCAGAAGGGACTTGATGACACTTAACATACACTCCGATAGGGTTGCCATAAGTCAGAAGGGACTTGATGACACTTAACATACACTCCGATAGGGTTGCCATAAGTCAGAAGGGACTTGATGACACTTAACATACACTCCGATAGGGTTGCCATACACAGGAACGGAGTTCCAGCTGGCTCCCAAGTTGGCCACGCCCAGCAGGAACTCATTAGCATAATAGGCCACACCCAATGGCAGAAATGCATTAGAATTGGCTACATTAGGGGTGTGTGGCCTAACATGCAAAGGAGTTCCTGCTACAAAAAAGCCCTGGGTTTTGACCACAAACAAGGTCAACAGAATAAGAAGCAAAAGGTGGGCGTGGCTGGATGACCACACTTCTGGT
>NW_015175380.1:81094-82075 GCF_001447785.1 Gekko japonicus | reverse complement strand
CCCCCCCAAGCACCAAGATGACAGAGCATCACTTGCCCCAGAGTCCCTATCTATACCTTGTGGCTAATAGCCACTGATGGACCTCTGCTCATCAGTGGCCATCAGTGGCCATTGGCCACAAGGTATAGATAGAAACTCTCGGTCTGGGGCAAGTGATGCTCTGTCTTCTTGGTGCTTGGGGGGAGGTCAACAGTGGGAGGGCTTCTAATGTCCTGGCCCCAGTGCTGGACCTCCTGATGGCACCTGGTATTTCTGGCCACTGAGTGACACAGATCTCCCAGATCTTCTTCCAACCCTCTAAGCACTACAACCACCCTGGCTTTGAATGCTTTGCTATAATTTTATCGTGTTTCGATTTGTAAACTGCTCCGAGCAGGTTCCCTGGAGAGGCAGCATAGAAATTTTCTCAGTGAATAAATAACGGAAGGGGCATGACTCGCCCCGAAGAAAGTGTTATTCAGCCCTGGCTCACAAAGCGTTCGTCTTGAGATGGTGCGTCTGGCTGTCATGGCTACAGCCGCTTCTGATAGATAAGATGCAAAAATTATATTTCTCATTGGGAGCGCAGACCTACCATGTTGTTAAAACCATGGATATATATATATATATTTAAAAATCACTTGTAAATCTACCTCCAGGCATCATCCCTCTTGATGCCTCCAGGCTAAGCAGAAGCAACAAAGGACAATGAGGTTTTCCTAACCCTGCCGGAGCTACTGATTTCCTGGGTAACTCAGGGAAAGTCCCTTGTCTTTTGATCCACCTCTATCTATCCAGTGATTAAAAAAGGGATTGCATGCAAATCTGGAACGTTGTTTAAATCCCAGTGGAATGCCTCTGTTTGGTGTAGTGGCGGCCAGTTTGGTATAGTGGTTAGGAGCACGGGCTCTAATCTGGGAGAGCCGGGTTTGATTCCCCACTTCTCTGCACGCAGCTGCTGGTGTGACCTCAGGTCAGTCACAAGTTCTCTCAGAGCTGTTC
>NW_015175380.1:73069-81000 GCF_001447785.1 Gekko japonicus | reverse complement strand
CATTTAAAGTCATAATATGCATTGCCATCGGCCATCTTCTCTGGAAGATGCCATAAGATCCCTTATGAACTTAGACAATGCCCTAGTAGTCAGAGTGCCATCGAATCCGTTTCCCACGTTCTTTTAAATTGTCCTTTTTATACTAAGACCCGAGAGAAATTTCTCGACATCCTTCTTTTTAGATGGTGTTGTCTCCCTGAGAGTGTCAGAATCCAGTTGCTACTCTCGGGTCAAAACTCTTCTATAACTGAGCCTTCGGGGTAGGGCGTGGTCTCCCTGAGAGAGTCAAAGTCCAGTTGCTACTCTTGGGGCAAAATTCTTCTATAACTTTTAATGTTGCCTGTTTTCTTCAATTTGCAATTCAAATCAGGGAAACTATAAACTGATCAGGTTTTTTCTTGCTGTTTGTTTGTTTGTATGACAGCCACATTTTTGATGTATTCCTAAATTTAATGTACTTTTATCTCTGACATGCCAATAAAGGTTGTCTGTCTGTCTGCCTGTCTGTCTGCCTGTCTGTCTGTGGTCCTTTGCACTTTGTGTTTGGTGAAGTGGTTAAGTGTGCGGACTCTAATCTGGGAGAACCGGGTTTGATTCCCCACTCCTCCACTTGCAGCTGCTGATGTGACCTTGGGTCAGTCACAAGCTCTGGCACAGCTGTCCTTGAAAAAGAGCAGTTTGTGTCAGAGTTCTCTCAGCCCCACCCACCTCACAGGGTGTCTGTTGTGGGGAGGGGAAAGGAAAGGAGTTTGTAAGCCGCTCTGAGACTCCAAGTGAAGGGCGGGGTATAAATCCAATCTCTTCTTCTTCTTCTTCTTGTTACAGCCTCAAGATTTTGCTTAAGGGAACGGCTGACGGAACACTTGCCTGCTCTCTGAACAGCCCGCAGATTCCTTCAGCTGTACCTTTTTCTGAAAAGGTGATATATCGATCTCAATCAGCATGAGTTTTGCGACTCACGACACCTACCCCAGAAAGACCAGTGAGCTACAGATGTTGCTCCCTTCTGATACAGATGCTCATAAATGGACCACACTCCTCTCATGGAAATCGCTACCTCCGGTTTCTTGTTTGAAGTCATCTTTCCTATTCTTACCAAACCAGTGTGTGGGAACGACAACTGCAGTTCCTTTCTCAGCTTCAGCATGGAGCACATTATTCATCATTATGTCTTGCTTAGAAATTGGTATTGTGGAAGTAAATCCCCTAGTACTGTGGGCTAAAGGGCTTGATTGGCTACCGGGTTGTATGTCGTAGCTTACCAGGGAGCCCGGCTAAATGAACTTAAATGGAACACACTTAGAGTCCAGCAGCACCTTTAAGAGCAACAAAGTTTTATTCAAGGTATGAGCTTTCGTGTGCATGCACACGAAAGCTCACACCTTGAATAAAACTTTGTTGCTCTTAAAGGTGCTGCTGGATTCTAAATTTGTTCCACTGCTTCAGACCAACACAGCTGACTGCCTGTATCCGAACTTAAATGGGTGGAAGTGCTTTAGGTGATGTAAAAAGGTATTTCAAATGTTCTTAAATATGGTACATTCAATTCAGCACTGTTACCCCCCTCCCCCCAAAAAAGCGTCTTCAATTTTGAAATATTCATTCTCCCAGCAATGCTCCCTCTAAGCTGTGGAGTCTTGTAAGCAACAATTCTACTTTGCGA
Organism: Gekko japonicus; assembly: GCF_001447785.1. NCBI lineage: Eukaryota > Metazoa > Chordata > Lepidosauria > Squamata > Gekkonidae > Gekko > Gekko japonicus. The sequence continues at coordinate 79,337 of NW_015175380.1, read as the reverse complement.
GCGACTGGCGTTAAAGCTGTGAGCCGGCGATTTGGTAACTGCATCAGTTAGTTTGCTCTGGAGCCATCCTTCCTGAGCGAAGACAAAAACGTGTGAGCCGGAGCCTAAAAAACTGTGAGCTAGCTCACAGTGACTCAGCTTAGAGGGCACACTGCATGTAAGATTGCTGTCTTGAGAGTATGATGTCATTGGTTTGTTTCAGCCATCCAGAACAGGGTTACCAGTCCCTTGGTCATGATGGGGATCCTCTATCCTGTGTTCCCATTGGCTGGTGCTACTTGGAGAGGCAGTGAGGTATTAATTAATGAACTCACTGGTGTCACAAGCACAATGATGGCACTTCTGGGTACATAAGAACATAAGAACATAAGAGATGCCAATGTTGGATCAGGCCAAAGGCCCATCCAGTCCAACACTCTGTATCCCACAGTGGCCAGAAATACCAGTGCCATCCGGAGGTCCACCAGTGGGGCCAGGACATTAGAAGACCTCCCACTGTTGACCCCCCCCCCAAGCACCAAGATGACAGAGCATCACTTGCCCCGGAGTCCCTATCTATACCTTGTGGCTAATAGCCACTGATGGACCTCTGCTCCATATGCCTATCTAATTCCCTTTTGAAGCCGTCCATGCTTGTAGCCGCCACCACTTCCTGTGGCAGTGAATTCCAAGTGTTAATCCCTCTTTGGGTGAAGAAGTACTTCCTTTTATCCGTTCTAACCCGACCGCTCAGCAATTTCATGGAGTGCCCACGAGTTCTTGTATTGTGAGAAAGGGAGAAAAGTACTTCTTTCTCTACCTGCTCTTTCCCATGCATAATCTTATAAACCTCAATCATGTCACCCCTCAGTACAACCCGGATGGGGCAACTGGTAACTCTAGGAATCACCAGAAACTCTATGGTGAAGAGAATAGTTAGAAAACCCACAGGATACTTAGAAAAACCTCAGGGTCTTGTGCCTTGGGAGAGTCAAAGTTCTCCATGGAAATGGTCGTACTTGGAAGTGATGCCATCACACTCATGATCTTTCCCCTGATATCACGTTCCTCCCTGGTACTCCAGTTAAGGTCCTCTTCCCAAACTCAGCTCTCTATGTCGCCGCCTGCAGAAGAGAACAATTCAAAATGGCCCCAGGCACGTAAAAGTGCCTTATACTGAATCAGACTCGTGGTCCACCAAAGTCAGTACTGTCTACTCAGACTGGCAGCGGGTCTCCAAGGTCTCAGGCAATGGTCTTTCACATCACCTACTGCCTGGTCCTTTAACTGGAGATGCCGGGGATTGAACATGGGACCTTCTGTATGCCAAGCAGATGCTCCACCACTGAGCCACAGCCCCTCCCTCTGGAGCTGATGAAATTTAGCTGATCAAGCTTTAAAATCCTGCCAATAAAGCCTTGTCTGCATGATAGACCTGAGCATGTATTCCAGCCACGGTACACAGAGTGAATGATCCATGTTCCAGTGGTCATTGTGACGTGAACCGGAGCCAAGGTGCCTTGAATTAATAAGCCTTACAGTCATCGTCTAAGAGAATGTGGCTTTTACGGGCACCGTTAGGAAAACCACAGGATATTGTGCCTTGAGAGATGCAAAGTTCTCCATGTAAGGGGTCAATGGCTGTGGTTAGCTACTCCCACACTCTTTGTTTGCACAGCTGTTAGCGTTTACAATACACACACTTTCAGTAAGGAAGGGGCCGGCTTATCCAGGTTTGGCTGGAACTCGCTATTCAGCATAATACAGTAATTTGTAGGGTTTCCCCCCAAAAAAAATGTGATGGCTACAAGAATGTAGAGAACTGGCCTCTTCCATATGTAAACATGAGCTGAGACCTGTGAATGCACAATGCATTTCATTTCTGCTTTACCTTTGAAGATACCTCCAAGCTCAGTGTTTCAATATGCTTAGGTTCATGGGCAGCGATTGGCTGCTCAGCTCTGAGGTCACAGCAAGTTTTTGCAAGAAGCAATGCTACGGCCCCTCCTTCTGTCATGGGCTTACCTGCTGTGATGTCACAGAAGTTGCCTTGCATGCCGAGCAGGAAAGGGGAGCTTTAGGAAATGGAATGTCAAGCTCATGTTGAATTATACTATACAAGGATTGCCTGTACCCAGAAACATCTTTTTTTCCATGCTAAGGTCCAACCCTAGAGCATCTGCAGTAAGACCAGATGCTGATGTATTATGGCAGGTGTTCAGAGCATTTTTGTCATCACTGAAAAGCTACAGATATTGTCCATATATCAGAGAGAAAGACTGAAGGACTTCCAAACAAATCCAGGTCTATTTCTCATTGTATGTGTTCTTAAAGGCCAGCTGGTACCAATCAGTGGAGTAGCTTCTAGGTGCATTGATGAGAAACAGGTGACATTCCCTGCTAATGGGATGTGATCATGAGGACTAGTGCCATGAAACCCTGCGAAGTCATTTCAGCAGGTATTTCCTTCACCCTGATTGGAACTGTCTTGAGACCAGTCCTTAAAGGTTCCAAGTTTTGTATGGAGAGCTAGGGATGCCACAAACTTTGTGGCAAACTTGTTTGGGAGGTGCATGTAGTCTGTTTGATCTGAGACTCAGAACTGTTTGTCCCTCTGCCAGTCACCTCAAACAGCTGCCAAACAGCTTTGTAGCGGTGGCGGTAGAGTTTCAATTCCTCTTGGTGGAGGTCAGTTTCCCTATGGGGACTTCTGTTCAGTAGGTGAAACTTATTCCCCCCCAAGGTCATGTGGATGGTCCAGTCAAGTGATTCAATGACACTGTGGGACAGGGAACGACACCCCCTCCAAGGCTATTAACCTCCCCCCGGGGTGTTTTAGGTTGGGACGCCCAGTTCCCCCCGTGCTGGTGTTCCAATCCAAATCAGACCCCTGAGAGAGTCTCTCAACCCAGTGTGTTAAAAAATAAAAGTGATGTCTAATTTGAGCCTCAAAGAAAGGAAAGCAAGTTGAAGCTCACATGACCGGAGAGAACATTTCACAGTCGAAGTGCGACGGTCGGAAGGAAAGGCCTTTCCCCCAGCAGCTGCCCACCCAGCTCATCTCTAAAGGCAGAAACACTCAGCATAGAATCATACAGTCACAGAGTCGGAAGGGGCCATACAGGCCATCTAGTCCAACCCCCTGCTCAGTGCAGGATCAGCCTAGAGCATCCCTGACAAGGGTTTGTCCAGCCGCTGCTTCAAGGCTGCCACCTCCCGAGGCAGCTGATTCCACTGTTGCACAACTCTTACTGTCAAAAAGTTCTTCCTAAGATCCAGCCGGTACCTTCCTGCCCTTAATTTAAACCCATTATTGCAAGTCCTATCCTCTGCTGCCAACAGGAACAGCCCTCCACAAGGGGACAGCCCTTCGGATACGTCAAGAGAGCCATCCTGTCCCCCCTCACCCTCCTCTTCTCCAGACTAAACAGTCCCAAGTCTCTCAGCCTTTCCTCGTAGGGCTTTGTCTCTCAGTCATCCTCGTCGCTCTTCTCTGTGTCCACTCCATTCTGTCCACATCCTTTCTGAACTGAGGCCTCCAGAACTGCACACAATACTCCAGGTACGGCCTGACGAATGCAGCGTACAGCGGGACTATGACATCTAGCGACTTGGATGTTATGCCTCCATTGATACACCCCAAGATCGTAGAGGACTTCCCTCTCCCGGGCCAAAATTTTCCGTGTTACCGGGGCCTCTGACTGTCAAAACATTTTCTTTAAGATCCAGCCGGTACATTCCTGCCCTTAGTTTAAACCCATTATGAAACAAACCAGTCGCCATAGAAATGTTTGAGTCCAAGGGCACCTTTAAGACCAAGGAAGCTTTATTGAAAGTATAAGCTTTTGTGTGCAAGCACACTTCATCAGACACAATGAAATGAAATCTCCTCAAGCCCCACTTTCAGGAAAAAGAGGCTGGGGGGCAGCCCTTAGGAAGGGCCAGTCACAGCCAAACTGCATAAACAGGGCTGAAATTGGATCAGGTGGCCAGTAAGATCGATGAATGGCAGCAAATTAGCATATTAGCATAGAGAGCCAGCTTGGTGTAGTGGTTAAGTGCGCGGACTCTAATCTGGGAGAACCGGGTTTGATTCCCCACTCCTCCACTTGCACCTGGCAAGCCGTAGTTCTGATAAGAGCTGTTCTTGAAAAAGAGCAGTTTCTGTCAGAGCTCGCTCAGCCCCACCTACCTCACAGGGTGTCTATTGTGAGGAGGGGAAGGGAAAGGAGCTTGTAAGCCACTCTGAGACTCCTTTGGGTAGTGAAGGGCGGGGTATAAATCCAATCTCTTCTCTTCATCTATCCACAATCTATAAATGCAAGGGGTTAACAAAGAGTTGTGAGTACGGAGCTAGAGTCCAGTGGCACCCCCAAGGCAAACCAAGCTCAACCCTAGGTACATGCGAGAACAGAGACTCAGCATATGCACATTTCTTCACACAGCTACCCACCTGAATCCCCATAGAAGTGTGTTCATTACAGCAACAACCAGTGCTTTTTTTTTCTGGGGGAACATGCCAAAATGGAGTTCTGGAACCTCTTTGACAAAATTCTTTTAAAAATGTTTTAAAGTGCATGAGTTTTCAGTATACAGACTGAAAACTTCATTTCCCTCTCTCAGCCCCACCCACCCCACAGGGTGTCTGTTGTGGGGAGGGGAAGGGAAAGGAGCTTGTAAGCCGCTCTGAGACTCCTTTGGGTAGTGAAGGGCAGGGTATAAATCCAATCTCTTCTCTTCTTCTATCTACAATCTATAAATGCAAGGGGTTAACAAAGAGTTGTGAGTACGGAGCTAGAGTCCAGTGGCACCCCCAAGGCAAACCAAGCTCAACCCTAGGTACATGTGAGAACAGAGACTCAGGATATGCACATTTCTTCACACAGCTACCCACCTGAATCCCCATAGAAGTGTGTTCATTACAGCAACAACCAGTGCTTTTTTTTTCTGGGGGAACATGCCAAAATGGAGTTCTGGAACCTCTTCGACAAAATTCTTTTAAAAATGTTTTTAAAGTGCATGAGTTTTCAGTATACAGACTGAAAACTTCATTTCCCTCATGAGAGTTCCGGCACCTCTTGTTCCCCCCAAAAGCCCTGGCAACAACTAATTTAAAAGTCAACAGCAATTCATCCTTGTCTAGATTAAGCTTCAGTTTATTAGTCCTCGTTCACACTTTCACAGGAGCATGCAAAGCTGCCTTATATCGAATCAGACCCTTGGTCCATCAAGGTCAGTATTGTCCACTCAGACTAATAGTAGCTCTGTGGTGTCTCAGGTGAAGTGGTTTCTCGTCACCTGCCACCTGACCCTTTAGCTGGAGATGCCAGGGATTGAACCTGGGACCTTCTGGATGCCAAGCGGAGGCTCTATCACTAAGCCACAGCCCCTCCTGAAGGAGCCTGCCTCAGCGTTCCTGTTCAAGATGGTCTTGGCTTCTATCCTAACTTCTGCGTAGGACATCGAATACTTCCTATTGCTTCCTCCTTCCACTGAAGACCCTGACTCTGAACCCCTCTGCTGTTTAGGAGGATCGGCTGACTCCCAGAAACAAAATGGTATTTTTTTGGGGGGTCAGGGGGCTGTAAGTTTGCCAGCTCTGTGTGGGGAAACAGTTGGAGATTTTGGGGGTGGAGCCTGAGGATCCCGGGGTATGGGGAAAGAAGATTAGTGTTATCTGCTCTTCAGATAGGAACTGCATCTGTAGGGCTGACCCAAAATATTAGTATTACCTTCTCCTCAAATAGGAACTGCATCTGTAGGGTTGACAACACTGAGTTGGGGGAATTCCTGGAGATTTGGGGGCGGAGCTTGGAGTGGGCTGGGTTTGGAGAAGGGAGGGACCTCATCAGGGTACAACGGCTGGAGTTTGGGGGAGAGGAGGGACTCCAATGGGGTACAAGCAGCCATTTCCTCCTGGTGAACTGGTCTCTGCCGCCTAGTGGGCTGCCAGCAGGAGAGGAAGGGGAAGTTACATTCCTGAAGCCTGGTCCTCTTTGTGCATCTCTTAGGATACTACAAGCCCGTGTTTTCAGCCTCATTTCGGTACCAAGAATGTGAACCATTGAGCTGGGAAGCGCGGCCGCTTCCTTTAAATGCCGTCGCCTGCTGCTATGGTTACGGTCTCTGTTTTAACTTCTTGTTCCCACAGTGACAGTGAGGAGGGGCATTTAAAGCCGAGGTCAAGAGGAGAAGCCAGCAGAGTAAACAAAGACTCCTCGGGTGGGCAGGAACGTAGCTGTGCTCGATGCAGAAGCCCTGACCACCCCCCCCCCCCCCGGGGTGATAA
>NW_015175380.1:66787-71579 GCF_001447785.1 Gekko japonicus | reverse complement strand
GGCTGATCGGCGGAGCGTGGTGGCGGCGAAAAAACATGGCGGCGGTCGAGTCAAGCGGCCCGAGTGGAGATTGGCCAGCGAAGCGCGGTGGCGGGGCAACGCGGTAGGCCAGAGCCAATTGGGACAGAGGCCGGCTGCGGAGCGCGTACTGTCGGGCGCTGTTGGCTAATAATAATAATAATAATAATAATAATAATAATAATAATAATTGTAGGGATAGATTTCATGGCTTGATGGTAGGCCATTAAATGTGGCATCTCACCTGAACGCTTGGTGGAAGAGCTCTGTCTTGCAGGCCCTGCGGAATTTTAATAAATCCCGCAGGACCCTGATGTCTTCAGGGAGCTGGTTCCAGAGGTCCAAGATCAGTTCCCCTGGAGAAAATGGCTTTGGAGGATGGATTTTATAGCATCGTATGCTGGTGAGGTCCCTCCCTGCCCCAAACCCAGCCGTCTCCAAGTTCTGCCCTGAATCTCCAGGAATTCCCCAACCCAGCGTTGTCAACCCTACAGATGCAGTTCCTGTTTGATGAGAAGATAACACTAATATTTCGAGTGCAACAGGAGACTTTCCAGGAGTCCTCTCAAAGTGAGATTCTCCCCATCTTCAAGAATTCGTGATGTCCCCAACTATTTGTCATCTGAGGGTAAACCCCACCACGAGGCCCTGCTCCCCAGCTGCCGTTCAGCTGGCCAGTGTGGGGACTTACCAGGAGAAAGAGAAAGTCCTAGACCATGTTGTTTGCATCACAGGAAGTGACATCATCACACCAGTGATGTCCAAGCAACATTTTGGTATTAGGGGGGAAACTCTATAGCAGAAACCAAATAACAGAGTGTCACAAGGGCGTTGCAATGTGATGACATAATTTCCCCTGTGATGCCAGCAACTTCGCCTAGGCCTTTCTCTTTCTCTTGGTAAGTTACCCCCATTCCCCACTGGTTCCCAGGTGGTACCTGGTGACCCTATACCTATGCTATCTTTAAGATGGTCAGCTAAGCCCCTTTTCTGTCCCCACTTCCTTTGCTGAAGGTGAAGCAGATGGGGAAGATGTGGGGCCTTTTCAGTGGTGGCACCTTCCTTTTGGAACATCTTCCCCTTGGAGTCTGACCTGGTGCTGAATCTGATTTCTTTCCAGAACCAGATGAAAACCATCTGTTCTCCCAGGTTTTGAAGTAAGGATTAAAAAACAACAACATTTATTTATTTATTATTTATTTATTTACATTATTTATAATCTGCCTTTCTCACAGGGTCGCATGGTGGATTACACATAGTGAGTCAGTATAATCGACAAAATGGGATATTCAATAACCAACGCATTATGGTTTTAGAAGTCTGGAGTAGGGATGGGCATAAACCGGCTCACAAATGTAAATTTGTAACAAATGTTGGACAGTCCGTGGTTCATGAGTTGAAGTTCACGAACTGAAGAGCCACCGTGAACTTCCACAAATTTTAAGGCAGTTCATGGCAGTTCATGGAGAGCAAGAAGCAGCTCTTCACAAAAACAGCTGAGCTCTGAGCTATTTAAACTTTTGCTTTCTGCTCCCCACTGCTCAGCAGTTTTACTCCAGGAGAAGAAATCAGGGGTTTAAATGGCTCCAAGCCATTTAAACCTCTGCTTCCTGCTCCCCACTGCTTTGGGCAGGGAGCAGGAAGCAGGGGTCACAAACTGCTACAAACCAGTTTGGTTCACAAACTAACCTCCTGGTTTTGTATTGCTTTGTGGTTCGGCCCTGAACTAGGGATGTGCATTAGGTTCGTCCGAACCTAATGCACCCCCGAAAATGGTCCATTCGGACCTCTTTCGGGCTGCTACAGGCCGATTCAGATTCTCTGATCTGAATTGGCCTGCCGCCGAATTGCCGCCGAATTTCGACGGCAATTCGGCCCCATTATATCCTATGGGCCATTGAAGTCAATGGCAAAAACATAGGGTATATTCTGGGGTCTGGAGGGAAGGGGGCTTGAGGGAGAAACTCCAAACTCACAGGGTAGCTGCTGAAGCCTCTCCCCAAGATATCAACCAAGTTTGAAGAACATTGGACCAGGGGGTCCAATTCTACGGGCCCCCAAACAGGTTGCCCCTTTCCCTGCCATTGTTCTTTCTCTGTTCTCTGTTCTTTCCTCCTCTGTTAGGAGGCAGGGATGTGGGCTGTCAGCCCAGAACACCCGCCCCAGATGTCCCACAACTGAGACCGCTCCCCTTCTTAAATGACTGCCTAAAACCACCCTGCCCATCTCCTATAGCAAAACTAGCAAACGTTCCTGAAAAACTATACACACATATACTTTCACTGGAACATAAGCTTTAGAGGGCCCTCACCAGATGAACTCTAGCCCTATTCGGATGTTACCGTGACACATACCAGTAGCCTTCTGATATGAGCAATTGCTGTGCTGTGTAAACAGGGACAATGCATGCATTGACTATGCATGCACCGCTCCAGTACATGCAAAATGACTATTGGATTTTTCAGGGTTTGTATTCATGCATGCATACTCATGCTGTACCTGTAGAAAAGAGCAAGAGTCCAGTAGCACCTTAAAGACTAACAACATTTGTGAGAGCAGGGTATGAACTTTTGTCAGTCACTGCTCACTTCTTCAGATACCTTTGTGTGTGTGTGTGTGTGTGTGGTGCCATCAAATCACAGCTGAATTAACTCTGTAGGGTTTTCCAGGCAAGAGGCTAACAGAGGTGGCTTATCATTGTCTTTCTCTGCATAGCAACCCTGGTATTTCTTGGTAGTCAAAATACTAACCAGGGCCAACCCTGCTTCACTTTCGAGATGATGAGATCGGGCTAGCCTGAACCATGCAAGTCATAGCCATGCTTTACATGCATAGTCAATACGCGCATTGCTCCTGCTGACACAACATGGCGACAGCACACGTTGGGAGGATCTTGGATCATGTGCACTCTCGATATGTACTTCTGCTATGCACAAATGAAACACTGGAAAAGGGCTTCTGAATATTTGCACAATAAAATAGAATGAGGGGGGGGGAGAAATGACTTATGCACAAGGCCTACTTTCTTATATGAGGGTCAGATAAAGGTGATCTTGAATTCCCCACCCCCTGCTATTTGGTCCAGAGAATCCCAATTGCATTTTCATCTTTCCCTTGTGAGAACTGAACTTCAGTTTTTGGGTCGTTTCTGATGCCTTGCATTGAATTTCCCCTGTAAAACATTTGCAGTTTTCAACGTTATTTGTCCCTCAATAAACCAGCAATGCATGTAATACCCTGTATACAAATGACAAATACTTTATGCTTAAGTACCGGTATAAGTTGCATAGAGAGGCCACACAATATGCACCCACAGTGCAAGCCAAAGGCAGAGACCATGGACCAAATCATAAACTGATTTTAAAAGCCCCCAAATGGGGGAGAGCCACTCAACCTGAGAGCCAACATGTTTATCCTGCTCCCAATTACGCCATTATTCTCTACAACCCAGTTCTTTAAAAGGCATTTATTTTGATAACATGGTTATGGAGGATAATGGGGACCTTTTGTGACACTAATGATTCAGCTGATAATTGCTCCATAAATTTTTAACCTGTGCATTTCGTCCACCCACCCCCACCTCCCCAAACAATTGATCTCTGCGGAATAGCAGCTTGTGGCCCCCATGTCTTTTCGATCTTAGCGCCGGCAAAGAGTGAAATTGCACCTCTCATTTTGCAGCTGATGACTGACATATTTCACCGCATAATCAGATTGCCCCCGCTAAATTAATGTTGGCTCCATGCTGCCTCTTTCAATTTGCGAGGCATTAATGAATAAATTTAAGGCTACAGATGGCGGGGTTCTAAATGAGCTAAAGGAATAAATATATCTACATTCATAAATATATATCAACAGAAAGCTTTATGTTCACTCTTCAATGGAGATGCAAGGCTGTTCCCATTAGCATTAATGGACGGTAATGAAGGGGTGTTGAGCGCGGAATTCTAGCTTCTTGGGTTCTGAATGCTGCATCTGTATTTCTCTGTGGTCCATGTTGTGACTCAGTTTCATGGCTGTTGCCAATATGAATCACGTAGGGTGCGTTCAGACGGGGCGTTTCAGCCGGCATAAACTGGAACTGGTGCAGTTTATGCCAGCTGAAACGTGATCACACTTACCTCCTATCTGTGGAGCCCATCGCTGTATGCCCATTCACATGCAGCAGGCGCCGGCGTTTTTTTAAAAAAACCCTCAGTTTGAGTATGTGCATAGGCAACCATCCATAAAATGGCGATCTTCGCGCATGCGCAAAAAACCCCGTCTTACATTTAAATTTTAAAGGTAAGGACTTACCTTTAAAGTTTAAAGACCAAACTGGCCTCCCTGAAGTCCCGGACTCCTCCGAAACGTTAAACAAACGTCAGGGCGAAGCTTCGCCCAAGTGCATATCGCCGACCTTTAAAAAAAAAAATGGCGGGCGAAAATCGGAAGCCTCGGGCTTCCGAACAGAAGTGGCTCTGCAACGGTGGAGAGCGATCAGACGGGGGTAAAGAGATTACAACCATTGCCCTCAGGATACCACCACTTGGGGACCTAGTGGCAGAATACAACGGTGTAAAGCTCTTTGCAACGGTTAGGGACGGAAGGCAGATGTTCGCCATGTGAACGCTGGTAAATACGCCAATTCCAACCGGCACCTATTCTGATGCAAATGCCCCGTCTGAACACACCCATAGAGTCATAATGCCTATATCCCAAATCTGGCTCTTCTCTTAACTCCGGTCAGCTAGAAGAAGAAGAAAGAGGAGGAGGAGGAGGAGGAGGAGGAGGA
>NW_015175380.1:64267-66687 GCF_001447785.1 Gekko japonicus | reverse complement strand
CTTCTGCTGTTGGGTTTGGCCTATTATGCTAATGAGTTCCTGCTGGGCGTTTTCTACAAAAAGAGCCCTGGACATAACAGTACACAATTGGAGACCTTTAGGAATAAGCTGGGTTAGTGTGAGCTAGCTCACAGTTTTTTAGCCTCCAACTCACAGGTTTTTGTCTTCGCTCAGGAAGGATGGCTCCAGAGCGAACTAATTGATGCAGAAGCCAAATCGCTCACAACTTTAATGCCAGGAACTCACAAAGTAGAATTTTTGCTCGTGAGACTCCACAGCTTTGAATGTTCCCTCTAAACTGTGGAGTCCTGTGAGCAAAAATTCTACTTTGTGAGCTACTGGTGTTAAAGTTGTGAGCGAGGGATTTGGCCACTGCATAGACTAGTTTGCTCTGGAGCCATCCTTTCTGAGCTAAGACAAAAATGTGTGAGCCGGAGGCTAAAAAACTGTGAGCTAGCTCACACTAACTCAGCTTAGAGGGAACACTGGTCCTCAGTATGCTTTTTTCCAAACTTGCTTTATCCTGATCTATTTGGAAGGAATGCTGTCTATCCAAGTACAGCTTCTGGAAGGAACCATGCATAGTTTCCCATCCTGAAATGGCCCCACCCATATGTCTTTTCCCCATGGTCAGTCACTTGTGGGCTCCATTTCCCCACCTTTTCCCCTGCTGTATCACTGCAAGGCTTTTTTCAGACTGTGCTGTAGTACAATAATGTCAGAACAATCTAGTGCCACGTGTCTAGTTCCTTTTAAATTCTTAGGTCCTCTAAATTCCTAATTTTGTAAAATGGAATTTCCAGCCAGTGTCACTGTGGAATGTGCAGGAATCTTTTTGTCCAGATTGCTTGGAAAGGAAGGGGGGTGGGGGTGGGGAGATGCCACAAGACAGGTCGAAGGAGAAGGGAATTCACTGCTCATCTGCAGGACCCCTGTTAGGAAGCTCCAATTCCAATGTGCACCTCTAGCAGCCATGGAAGCAAAGTGGAGAATGATTATGAGGATGATAATTGGATGATAATTGGAGGGTTCCTGGTAGGGATGGGCATGATTCATGAGCCAAAATTCGAGCCAAATATGGCCCGGTTCAGAGTTTGGGAACAGACATTTCATGTTGCAAACTGAACACCCTAGAGTTCCTTTCTGCTTACACAAGAACTTGCTTGTTCATTGCAGTTGGGTGGATTATCTGGTTCTTATACTGAAGTTCTCCGAGGGAGCTGAATTGGCATCTATTGGGCCTTTTAATATATATATATACTAGGAAGAAAGCCCATTGCAGAGACAAATGCAACGAACTCTCGCTGGGCCACCGGCTGCCAGCCTGCCCCTTGGGAGAAGAAGGGGCGGCGGCAGGTAGAGCACAGCTACTCTGCCAGCGCCTGCATCCCAGCTCCTGCCGCCAGGGTCAGAGAGGAGGAGGGTCTTGGTGTAGCAGCAGGCCCGCATCAGGGAGGCCTGTTGGCCTGGTGATGATGGGGCGCAGCACGGAGTGGCGTCAGAGCTGCCTCAGCTGGGCCGTATGACGACGACAGGGCTGCCAGCAGAGGGTCGGCCTCTTGCCGCAGCAGCAGTCACCGCCCTGTCCCCAGCGCGACCGTGGCATTTCAGAGTGTGTGTGGGCTCTTGTGGCTCTTTGCCGCCTCTCCCAGTGGGCCCGCTCACCCTCTGTCTGCCGGAGCGCCCATCCCCTTGGCTGGCTCAGAGCACAGTGAGCCAGAGCCACTGCCGGCCGGCTCGGCACCTCTGTGGGCGGGACGGAGGAAAGGGAGCCAGCCAATACAGCCAGGGGATCCTTCAGACTGACAGGTGCAAGAGTAAAAGGCTGCGGGAGCATGTGCAGAAGGGACACCAAAACTCTTTTATAATAAGGATATATATATATTATTGTCAGTGTTTTTAACATACAACTAGAACTACTACAGCATAATCCAATATCCTATCCAATAATATTCAAACCAGAATGTCAGAACACAGACAGATCTGGAGAAAACACATCCCAAAAGAAATCAGAAAAATCCATCATGCCGCGCCTGAAATTATCCAAAAACAGTTATACAAACATTAAACATGATCACTGCAACATTGACACAGAAAGTAGATATGATTTATGTACTCAACCGTTATAATGGTTAAGAGTGTTCAACTAGTATCTGGGAGATACAAGTTCGAATCCCCACATGTGCTGCAGAAGCTCACTAGGTGACTTGGGGCCAGTCACACTCTCTCTAAGCTTAATCTTCCTTGCAGGGTTGTTGTGAGGATAAAATGGAGAGGAGCACCGCTTAAACTGTTTTGTGGTACAAATAAAGTTAACAACAACAATAATACTATAACATAGCATTGTCCCGATGGCGGGACTGCACCCCCCCCCCCACCGGAGCCAGCCGCCCAGACACGACGCCAGAGGAACAAAGAAC
>NW_015175380.1:59928-62950 GCF_001447785.1 Gekko japonicus | reverse complement strand
CGATAGCTAGCAATCCAAAACAGTCCAGTGGAGCCTGAGCGGTGGGTGCTGTCTTCTGACACACTTCCGGTGATGTCAGGGGTGTGGCATATGCAAATAAGTTATGCTAATGAGTTATGCTAATGAGCTCCTGCATCTCCTTTTCTACGAAATGACCCCTGACTGGTCATGACCAAAATCTAGTATCAGGTGATGGGAAATCCCAGCTGCCAGGACCCAGAAAGCCTGAAGAAGGGGATTATTTTCTTTGACAGGTGGAGGAGGAAGGCAGGCTGTTCTGGTCTCCGAAAATCAAACCCTAAATCCTATCACACTAATAGATTCATTCCTTTGTACAAGCATAGATCCAATGCATGTTGCTTATTTTTCTTGCCTTCCTGGGGGGATTCTGTATATATTTCTTTAATATAACAGATTGCTGTTTTGTTTAATGGGCTCTGATCTCTCATGAAAGAGAGAGCTAGTAGCTGCCACATTGGTCTCTGGGGAAGCGTATGCAAACACGGCGACGGAGAAGCTCTTGGCTGCAATGCAAACTCCTTCCATTTGAAAAATTAGCTTGCAATTTTGTGTAGAAGGAAAAAAAAATCCTTCTCTCCGGGTTCCTTACTTACGAAATGTCATGCGTACAGAATGCTCCCTGCAGATATTAAACTGGCAAAGTAACAGGCAGCTGTACCGATGCTCACCATTATTCTTTCACTGATTCTTGACATGAAATCCCTTTGGGAGGGGCCAAATTGTCCAACAGATGCAAAACGACTGATCCGTTCGAAAAATCTTCTTTTTTAAACACCTTAAATGAATGGATGGATGGCGCCCTTTTTTTGTGTTATGTGTTGAGACTGAATCATTCCAGGTCTGTCACACCAGAGGCTGGCCAAGCTTGGAGCACAAGAACAACAGCCTACCAGGACTCTGGAAGTAACCAATCAAGTAGTAATGTTATGTAAATAGCCTATCATCCGGAGTGGGGTGTGTTTGGGTGTGGCAACTGCGTGCTATTTCACAGAGCTGAGGCTCTGGGGATTTTGTCTTGCTCTTGCTGAAATGACAAATAAAGGCTCCGGTCACACGGGCTGGAAAATGCGGGGGGGGGGAGCGTGGCTGTTTGCCCCGGAGCAAAATAACGCGCGGCTGCACAATCAGACGTCTGGTTGAGGTGAGGTCCCTCAAGGTCCTGTGGTTAGGGGGGAGGTGCAGATCACACCACAGGCAAAGAAGCGGGGCGGCGCAGCAAACGGGGTTGTGGGTTTTTAAAAAACTAAAGTGTGCGCATGCTCCGTTGGGTGCTTGTGCGCATCCCATGGAGACTTGGGGGGGGGAACCCTTTTTGCGAGGGGACATGGGCGGGCACCAGATGCCACCAGAAATGCGATCAGATGCCCGCCTTTGCCCCGCGGTTTCCGGAAACTAGTACCTCGGAGGTACTAGTTTTTTACCCCGCATCTTCGGCGGGAAGCCTCGGGTTCGCCACGGGAGCTCTACGCTTCCCAGATGTTGCGGTGTGATCTTGCCCGGAAAATCCGCCTATCTTCTGTCTCTGTAGCGTGGCTAATGCTCCGTGTGACTGCAGCCAAAGCTGAGCTGATCACTAGACTTGAGCCTGTTCATCCATGGAACCCGCCATTTAACATTTTGTGTCGCAGTTCCCAAGGAGATCCAGATTTTTCACCTGCCATTGCAGTATCTCATGTATAGTCATTCTCCAAGGATGTGTAGAGCAGTTTGCATTCGCCTCTCCATGCGATGGAAGGCATGGGGTACATTAACTTGCATCCATTTTCAAGCAGGGTTGCCAGTCTCCAGCTGGTGGCTGGGGATCTCCCAGGATTACAACTGACCTCCAGGCGACAGAGATCCTCCCTAGAGGACATGGCCACTTCCTTTGTTTTTGGGGGGTTTGTTTGTATTTTTTATATGTGCGTGTCAGTGTTTGTGCACCTGGAAGTCATGGCGACCTCTGGTGACTGACCTCTACTGGGGGCCTGGAGGATATTCAGAGAGGTGGCTGAATAAAGCCTGCCCCCGCCTCCCGCCTCTGGTATTCCAAGGAGGTCTTCCATCCATGTGCTTCCCAGAGTTGACCCTGCTTCACTTCCGAAATCTGATGGGATCGGGCTGGCCTGGGATATCCAGGCAATACGGCCACTTGGATGCGATGGCCTTATGCCCCACTGAAGTCCCTCCCTTCCCCGACCCCTGCGTTTCTCAGGCTCCACCCCCGAAACCTCTGAGTATTTCCCAACCTGGAGTTGGCAACCCTATCTGCAGGCACTGTTAGATCTCCTGCAGCAATCAAACCAAATCCTTTGCTTCAACCACTGCCACCAGTAATGGCTAGCGTTGCTTTCCTTAAACAGTGTTAAAAAGGTAAAGGTTCCCTTGCTCGAAAGCCAGTCGAATCCGACTCTAGGGTTGCGGTGCTCTCCGTTTCAAAGCCGAAGAGCCAGCGCTGTCCGAAGACGTTTCCGTGGTCATGTGGCCGGCATGACTAAACACCAAGGCGCACGGAACGCTGTTACCTTCCCACCGAAGTGGTCCCTATTTATCTACTTGCAATTTCTTGCTTTCGAACTGCTAGGTTGGCAGGAGCTGGAACTAGAGACGGGAGCTCACTCCATCATGCGGCACCCGGGTCTCGAACCGCTGAACTACTGACCTTCCACAGCCTGCAGTTCAGCATCTTAACCACTTGAGCCACCGCAGCTCCTAAACAGTGTTAGGTAATAGCTAATAAGGTTCTGTGCTGGAATCATTATGCTATGCAGGGCACGGTGCTATTCGGAGAGCTGTATCGTCATTTGGACCAAAGCAGCGAGTTTGGGAGCCTGTAGGCATTATGAGATTATGGAAGTACCATCTATCACATGAGTTCCCTGCCAGAAATCACAACTGATGTCAAGTGTTTTTATTATTCCTCCTCCTCCTCAGCCAGTTTGGTGTAGTGGTTAAGTGCGCGGACTCTAACCTGGGAGAACCGGGTTTGATTCCCCACTCCTCCACTTGCACCTGCTGGATG
>NW_015175380.1:33970-59865 GCF_001447785.1 Gekko japonicus | reverse complement strand
TCTTCTTCTCCTTCCTCCTCCTCCTCTACTTCATCTATCTATCTATCTATCTATCTATCTATCTATCTATCTATCTATCTATCTATCTATCTATAAAAGAATGCTTGATTTTGGCAACCTGGGGGGGTGGGGGAATCAAAGCAGTTGGGCTCAGCCCTAAGGTTTGGCTGTCATGCATTAATGGTGTGGATATATCCTGTCTCACCACGCTTTGCAAAATGGGAAACAGATGTCAGTGAGAGAGAGAGATGCAGACGCGGATCAGGTTTTGGTGAGGTTAACCCTGCAGGAAAGGTTAGGGAGGCTGCTGTTTCATAGATGGATCACCTGTTTCTATGGGGGGGGGAAAGCTCCACTTAATGCTGTGGAAACATCAGTCGACTGAGGGCCGGCAAAGGGTTCCCGCTCACAACTGGTCTACGTCATCCCTTTGGAATGTTCCACCGAGAAGGGAGGACTAGGCGGACAAAATTCCAAAGGATTTGGGGGAAAGCTCAGAAGTTAATGGTTTTAACACAGGCCTAAGGTCTGGCACTAAAAGCCCGGAGACACATCACATGTTTAGGGGATGCCCCTCGGTCGACTGCTTTAAGGAGTCCAGCAATTCCCAGCCATGCACAGGCCTGAGTTTGTATTGGGAGGGACCATGGTGCGTGGGGAGAAGGAGGTCTGACCTTACCCTCTGGGTCATTTTCTGATCTTGAAACGGTCCCGGGGAGCTGATATTTGCCCCACTGGAGGCTTCACCTGTACAAGGATTGCTAACAACCAGGTGGGGCCTGAAGATCTCCTGGTATTTCAGTTGATCTCCGGAGATCAGTTCCCCTGGAGAAAATGGCTGCTTTGGAGGGTTAGGGTTGCCAGCTTTGGGTTGGGAAATACCTGGAGATTTTGGGGCTGGAGCCAGAGGAGGGCAGGGTTTGGGGCATAATGCCATAAAGTCAAACTTCCAGAGTGGCCATTTTCTCCAGGGGAACTGATCTCTGTCACCTGGAGATCAGCTGTAACAGCAGGAGATCTCCAGTCACCATCTGGAGGCTGGCAACCCTGTGGAGGGTCAACTCTCTGGCGTTGTACCTTGCTGAGCTACCACCCCTCCCCAAACCCCACCTTCCCCAAGCTCCTCCCACAAAACCTCCAGGTATTTCCCAACCCGGAGCTGGCAACCCTAAGATGGTCTAGAAGTTACATTTACCCAGTGGGGCAAATAATTACTTCCCGGAACCGTTCCTGGTTGAGAAAATGGTGTAGGGATGTCTACGGTCATTCTCCCCTTGTGGTGTGGACCTGATCCAAATTGGGCTGGCATGCATTTGGGGAATGCAGCAATCCATATTTCTCAAGCCGACCTGGGGATGTCTCAGAGGAAAACGTAACGTATAGTTGGGCATTTTTTTTGTTGTTCAGTCGGACAGTCGAGTCCAACTCTTCGTGACCCCATGGACCAGATCATGCCAGGCCCTCCTGTCTTCCGTCGTCCTCCAGAGTTTGCTCAACTTCATGTTCGTTGCATCTATGACACTGTCTAACCATCTCATCCTTTGCCGTCCCCGTCTTCTTTGACTTTCAGTCTTTCCCAGCATCAGGGTCTTCTCCAGTGAGTGCTCCCTTCTCATTTGGTGGCCAAAGTATTTGAGCTTCATTTTCATTATCTGGCCTTCCAGGGAACAGTCAGGGTTGATTTCTTTTAGGATTGACTGATTTGATCTTCTTGCAGTCCAAGGGACTCTCAAGAGTCTTCTCCAGCACCATAGTTCAAAAGAATCTATTCTTCGGCGCTCGGCCTTCCTTATAGTCCAACTCTCGCAGCCATACATGACTACTGGGAATACCATTGATTTGACCATGCGGATGTTTGTTGATAGGGTGATGTCTCTACTTTTTATCATGCTGTTTAGGTTCGCCATCGCTTTCCTCCCAAGGAGCAGGCGTCTTTTAATTTCATGGCTGCTGTCACAGTCTGCGGTGATCTGGGATCCCAGGAACGTGAAGTCTGTCACTACCCTTACAACTGACCATTACAATGATAAGACCACAGTCAGATGTGGCATTTGGTGTGGAGGGGAAGTGAGCCTATTTGCCCCGCTGAAATTGACAAGGCATTGAGGAATCACACATTCTTTGTAAATGTGGGCTCAGACCGTCACTGCCCGATCAGACAGCCCATTTGGCCGAGTGGGGTTTTGTGTTTTTTTGGCCATTTGTTTCCCATGCACATAAATGAGGAATTGTACCTCCGCACTGAGGGTTCCCCATGGAGTATGTGGTTATGCCCATACTGCTAAGCAAGGGGGGGGGAGGCACAGAATCAGGATGGAATGAGCATGAGAGCATGCTTGAGCGATCAGACAGGGGACAGTCAGTCCATAGCCCGCCGACAAGCTTTAGGACTGGACTTTCCCCAATGTCTTTTAACTCCGCTTCTGTGTCAGGGAAACATGGGGCGCTGATGCCTGCGAGATTTTCCCAGATGTTGCTGTCTGATCATGCCCTTTGGATCCATCAGGCATTCGCAGCTGAGTCAGATCTAAAGGCACATCTGACTGCGGCCAAAATCCCTCCCTCCTGCCAGATTTAAAGAGCCTCCAGCTGGTCGGCAGGCCACATGGTCCTCTCCAGGGGTCATTTCGTAGAAAAAGAGGTGCAGGAGCTCATTAGCATAGCTCATTAGCATAACTTATTTGCATATGCCACACCCCCTAACATCACCGGAAGTGTGTCAGAAGGCAACACCCACTGCTTAGGCTCCACTGGGATGTTTTAGATTGCTAGCTATGGGGTGGGGGGACGTGCAGATCTGTTCTCGCAGCGGAGGGAAAGCTTGTACCTGAATAAAACTTGGTCTCAAAGGTGCCACTGGACTGTTTTGGACTGAGGGGCCGGGAGGGTGGGCTCTGCAACTTACCTGGCTACTTCTTGCTCTGACTGAGGGCTGCTGGGAGCAGGGGGTGGGGCTTGTTGCATATGCCCGCCCCCTGGGCTCTTTGTTGCCGGAGCACCGCTCCTGTGCGCTCCTGCAGGAAATGACCCCTGGTCCTCTTCAATCAGCTGAAACCCTTTAAATCGGGCAGGGGGGGGGAGGGAGAGGGGTGGCCAGGCAGGTGGTCACTCTTGGGGGTGGGGTTTGGGGCGGGGCTTCCCTAGCCAGCCAGTTGGCCAGGGGCAGATTAAAGCCCACAGAATTGGGGGAACCCCTACCCAGAACTGGGGGCTGGCAAGGCCTTTTTCATAATAGAAGAAGCTCAGTTTACAGTCTCCACTAGAGGGTCAATATTTGAATTCTGCTCTCAAATCAGCTGATTGCAAAGGATGAAAAAGCTGCATTGATTTGAACGCTTTGTCACCACAAACCGGTTCTCACTGACGTAACCTTTCTGGAAACTTTCCTCTAAAATCTAAGAAGTGAAGATAGCTCTGTACCCAGGATAGCTAACTAAGGCCCCTGCCACATGGGGGGGGGGGAAGTATGGCCAAAGTGCAGCTTTTTAAAGCCGTACCAAAAGAAACATGCGGCGGCAGAATCACATAGATCCCCTGAGCCGCCGCACAGTTCCTCCCCGGCACGATCAGATGCCGGGGGGGAAGCTACTGAAGGGAGAGCGAGGCTGCCGAACTGTGCATGTGTGCACATGCGCAGTTCGGCCGGGAGCCTGAATTGCTTCAGATGACGGGCGCGGTGGCGATCCCACAGCCATGCTTGCTGCGGTGCTTCAGGTAAGTCCTCCTCTGTAGGAGGTTCTTTTTTGCAGCGGCTATTCCGTGTTTAGGGACGGATCGGGGACGGGTGCGCGCCGCTTCCCAGATGTTGCAGTGAGATCGTGCCCGTTTGCTGCGCCCTCGATCCGTCCCTCTCCCGGGCCAAAATCTTCCGTGTGACCGGGGCCTAAGAGTAAGATGATCATGAACCACCATGTGTCACAGTGCACCAAGAAGCTGAAATGCCCCTCCATATTGTTTTAATGAGGCAGAATCACGCATTAAGAAGAAGCAGGGAGGAAAAAAACCCAGCTCTGTGAAAGGAATTAAGAGGAAGGTAAAATATTAATCTCCGCTGCACCTTCTATCTCCCTGAAACTCTCGGCGATGTAATAATGAACTTCCTGCCCTATTTCTCTGCCAAAGCAATTTTCAGGAAGTCAGATCACAGGTGAGCGCTGCTAATCTTTCATTTAGGCGAAATAATAGTCAAGCCTGGCAATTTGCTCACAGGCTCATCCATTCCGAAGCGACGGCACTTTTGAAGTTGGTAACAGCGGACACGCTGTGGGACTGTTGTTCCCTCTTTTATCCTGATGGGGATCCCCGTGGTGACAACAGTCCTAGCATTGCCCGATGTTTGGAAACTGGGAGGAATTTCACATTACCCTTTTTAACCCGTTTTGAAGCCGTTTTTGATCCGTCGTGGAGTAAACCGGTATAGGGCTGCCATTTCACACATGGCTTACCCCTTCCGGTAAAGAGCTGGTTCTGAAGTGGTTTGCCATTTCAGACTGCACCGCTTTTCCCCTGCCATTTTTCGCCAGTGCGGGCGATCACCAACTTTTTTTTGGGGGGGGGACTTTAGCTTTATAGCGCTATAGCGCTATAGCACTGTAACAAAACACTCCAGGCATACCAATGGGGTTGGTATAATGCTGTTCCATTATAGCGTTATAGCACTATAACGCTATAGAGCGAACGTTAAAAAAAGCCAGAAATCGCCCGCGCCGGCAAAAAACGGTGGGAAAAAGCGCATCGGAACCGGGAGAGGAAATTGAAGACTACTTGGAAGTGGTTGACAGATAAAACGCTTCAGTCCCATTTCCTAACTGGGACAGAAGCGTTTGTGTGTGAAATTACAAATATATTCCGGTAGGGAACCGGTTCTAAAACGGTTCTGTCTGAAATGACAGTGGGTGTTGTCAACAAGGATGCACTTGAAGGCAAATTAAGGGGAAGGGAGGGAGGGGAACAGAGGATCTTTCTCTACCTTTGCAGAAAAGAGGGTTGGAAACTGGGCGTTGTCAACAAGGATGCACTTGAAGGCAAATTAAGGGGAAGGGAGGGAGGGGAACAGAGGATCTTTCCCTACCTTTGCAGGAAAGAGGGTTGGACTGACCACGAGACTCAGGGGCTCCAGGCTGTTTCTTCAAACTCTCCACATAAAGTACAAGGGAATGCCGGCAGGAAAGAGCAACATCCCCATACCTGTTTTCCTCTGCCCAGCTGGGAAATGTGTATCCTCCCTTTCTTCTAAGGAGCACACAGCACGTCTAGTTTTTGCTCCAGTGTCATGGGGTTGCCAGGCCCGGCCTGACAACCAGCAGGAGACCAGAGGGGGTGGCTGTCAGTGACAGTGTCACTTCCAAGCAAACCCTGGAAATGACGACTCTAGGAATTGCCATAGAGTTCCCAGCCGTTCCCAGGGATATGTGATGTCATCATTGCTAATGGAGATCTCCTGCCTCAGTGGACTCATGGCTACCCTATGTGGTGGCTAAATGGAACCTCCACGTTAAGAGGCACTAAACCTCTAAATCCCAGAGCCAGGAGGCACCATCAGGGGCTCGGCCTCTATGCCCTGCGGTTGGACCTCCAGAGGAACTGGTTGACTAGGGCTGCCAGGTCCTGGGGGGGGGGCTTTGGGAGGTGTTACTGGAGGAGGTGTGAAGTCCCTAATGTGATGACATCACCCAGAAGTGACATCATCACGTTGGGGAGTGGCGCCCCTGCCTCTCCCCAGCAGCGTTTAAAGGCATCCTTTAAATGCTGCTGGAGAGAGGTGGGGGGTTAGAGTGCAGGCCCATGGCCCCCGCCACTTCCCAGCAGCATTTAAAGACATACTGCTGGGGGAGAGGTGGGGGGGAGGCCGCACGCACCTGCATTCCACCAAGCCCTGAGTTGGGGTCTTAGAGGGCGGGGGCGCGGCCCCTGCCTCTCCCAAGCAGCGTTTAAATGAAGTACATAAACACTGTTGGGAAGATGTGGGGAGGAGGCCAGGTGGTCGCTCTTGGGGGCAGGGCTTCCCCCCACCCAACAGCTGGCTGGCTGGCTGGCAGGAAGGAGCCCCTCCAAATCGGACAACCCCCACCAAACTGGGGGATCTGGCAACCAGTGTTCCCTCTAAGGTGAGTTAGTGTGAGCTAGCTCACAGTTTTTTAACCTCTGGCTCACAGATTTTTGTCTTAGCTCAGGGAGGATGGCTCCCGAGCAAACTAATTTATGCAGCAGCCAAATTGCTCGCTCACAACTTTAACGCCAGTTTGCTCACAAGGTAGGGTTTTTGCTCACAAGACTCCACAGCTTAGAGGGAACATTGCTGGCAACCCTACGGTTGACCACTGTGTGAGACAAGATGCTGGACCGCTCTGATCCAGCAGGGCTCTTCTTATGCTTAATGATGTCACACTTGGGATGGGCCGTAGGCTGGAAGGACACCGAGCTCTTCTGTTTCTCTGTATCCTTCCCTTATTACGCTGCCTAGACCCACCGCTAAACATCCCCCTCCCCAAGAGCACCGGGATCTGCTGCTCAGACATGCTCTAACACTGTGGCCGTCTCCGATCACTTCAGACCGCCAACACTGAAACACTAAACAGCAAATAAATCTGTTACCACTGCTTGGCAACAGTACCATGTCACCAGTCCTATTACAACAATTACAAGCTGCTCAAGGTTAAACAATTCATCACATAGGGTCAACTGATCGTATCACGAGAATACACCTAACACACACCTACTAATATCCCTACTCCCGATACTCACAGTCAACAGTCATAGTCCCTCTCATCACATAGGGTCAACTGATCATATCACGAGAATACACCTGACACACACCTACTAATATCCCTACTCCCAATACTCACAGTCAACAGTCATAGTCCCTCTGTACACTGCATTGGTCAGGCCGCACCTTGAGTACTGTGTGCAGTTCTGGAGGCCTCACTTCAAAAAGGATGTGGACAGAATGGGCGGGTGCAGAAGAGAGCGATGAGGATGACCGGGGGCCTGGAGACCAAGCCCTATGAGGAGAGGTTGAGGGACTTGGGAATGTTCAGTCTGGAGAAGAGGAGGTTGAGGGGGGACAGGATGTCTCTCTTGAAGTCTTTGAAGGGCTGTCACTTAGAGGAGGGCAGGGAGCTCTTCCTGTTGGCAGCAGAGGAGAGGACTCACAAGAATGGGCTTAGATTAAAGGTGGGAAGGTACCGGCTGCATCTTAGGAAAAACTGTTTTACAGTCAGAGTTGTGCAGCAGTGGAATCAGCTGCCTGGGGAGGTGGTGAGCTCCCCCTCACTGACAGCCTTTAAGCAGCGGCTGGATGAACCCTTGTCAGGGATGCTCTAGGCTGATCCTGCACTGAATGGCCTCTAGGTCCCCTTCCAACTCTGTGCTTCTACAGGTAATGCCCTCAAAATCTCCCTGCATTTGCTGACGTGGCGCTGGCAACTGCAGATCCTTTGCAACTGCAGATCCAAAAGACCTCCAAGTCTCTGACTCCCAAGTTCCCCCCCCCACCTTCTCCTCATTAGTCAAGTGTTCCCACAGACTCCCCTCATCCTTTGCTTATCCGCATCTCCACCTCATGCCTGAAAGTGGCTGTCTGGGAAGGAAAGCGAGCCAAGGCTCTTATGTCGTCAAGCCTGCTGTCTTTCCTTAAGAGCAGGCGTCTGCTTTGAGATCTGGCAAATCACTCAGCCGTTCTGCGGCGAGTCCTGCTCATTGCATTGATCACAGACTGCCTCATGACTGCCTCATATAAACAATCAATCGGGAGTAAATATATAAATCATTGTGGGGATGCTGTCGAGAGCTCCAAAGATGACCAGACTGTTATCGCAGAGTCTTTTCCCACAGTTCCTCAGCACGGTGTGTTAAAAATGGTTCTGCTTTTTTCATAACAGAGACATGCCCATGGTGTTGGGTGGGAATTGGCGCTGCCAACCCAGCCTGGGGAATTCCTGAAGAATTAGGGGCAAAGCCTGGGGTAGGCAAGGGGGACGGGAATTCAATGTTCCCTCTAAGCTGAGTTAGTGTGAGCTAGCTCACAGTTTTTTTTAGCCTCTGGCTCACACATTTTTGTCTTTGCTCAGGAAGGATGGCTCCAAAGCGAACTGATTTATGCAACAGCCAAATCCCTCACTCACAACTTTGATGCCAGTAAGCTCACAAAGGATAATTTTTTGCTCACAAGATTCCACAGCTTAGAGGGAACACTGGGCCGGATGTCACTGTGCTATGTTGCTGTTTGGGGGCAGGGCTTCCCCCACCAGCCAGTTGGCTGGCAGTGGGCAGAAGTCCCAAAAATCAGGGGATCCCCCGCCTGGGCTGGGGGTCTGGGAACCCTAGAAGTGAAAGAAAAAAAAAAAGATGAGTTGAAGATCAAACTATTTACGATGCTGGGGATCTGCTAGATGATTTTTTTTTTCCTTTTAAAGAATGAACAGCAGCTGTTTCAACCCTCAATAAGAAAAAAGACAGGTACCTATACTGGGCTGGCTTTTTGGTCTATTGAGTAAGGTTGCCAGTGACAATCTCCCAGTGAGGCCTGGAGTTCTTCTGGAATTACAGCTGATATCCAGACCACAGAGTTCTCTTGGAGGGAATGACAGCTTTGAAGGGACAGAATTTAGAATCCAGTGACACCTTTAAGACCATCAAAGCTCAATACCTTGGATAAGCCTTTGTTGGTCTTAAAGGTGCCACCGGACTCTAAATTGGTTCTACTGCTTCAGACCAACACGGCTGATCACCTGGAGCGGTGTATGGATCACCTGGACTGGTCTATGGCATCACAACCCCACTGAGCTCTCTCCACGAACTCCGCCCCCAAATGTTCAGGGATTCCTTTAGCTGGAGTCATCCACAGTCCTTCTAAGGCTTAGAGCATCTTGGAGAGGAGACCGTTTTTTATTAGGTGAAAGAGTCAGGAGCAGGGCTATTTTGGGGCAGGAACGCACAGGAACGGAGTTCCGGCTGGCTCCTGAGTTGGCCATGCCCAGCAGGAACTCGTTAGCATAATAGGCCCCACCCAACAGCAGAAACTCAATTAGGATTGGCTACAGTAGGGGTGTGTGGCCTAACATGCAAAGGAGTCCCTGCTCCAAAAAACGGCCCTGGGTTTTGACAACAAACAAGGTAAACAGAATAAGAAGCAAAAGGTGGGTGTGGCTGGATGGCCACACTTCTGGCAACAGGGGGCTGCGGCCTAATATGCTAATGAGCTTTGGTGTCAGGGTGTGGCCTATTATGCTAATGAGTTCCTGCTGGGCTTTTTCTACAAAAAAAGCCCTGGCTCAGGAGAACGGGTGACCTCCCTTTCCCCAGAGCCATGACCTTGATCCAGGTCTGGTCCCAGGTTTTTGTAGGCCCTAGACGAGAGAGCATAACCAGGCCCCCACTCCCACTTTGAGTCCCGATTGGGGAGAAAGACAGGGTACAAATCAAGTAAATAAATATCTCAAAAGAACCCTGAGAGGTAGGTTAGAAGAAGCTATAGCGACTTGGTCAAGATTACACAGCAAACATAGAGGAAGGCTGAGTGACGAGGCCCACTGGCAGTTCTCATTGGCTGGCGAGTGCCCCCCTGATCCTACCTGTGATACAAGCCCTGCCTTGATCCATATCCCAACATCATGTCTGACGAAGGGAGTTTTGACTCTCGAAACGTAAACCCTGAAACTCTTGTTGGTCTCTAAGGTACCACTGAACTCGAATCTCACTATCCTCAGCTACAGTAGCTGCTTTAATACTTGGTAAGGAAAAAAGACAGACATCACCGTTGTGTCAGTGTTTTTCCCCCTACTGATGCTTAAGGTTGCCAACTCTGAGTTTCTTCCTTTCTCACAGTACAAGAACTTGTGGGCACGCAATGAAATTGCTGAGCAGTTGGATTAGAACAGATAAAAGGAAGTACTTCTTCACCCAAAGAGTGATCAACACATGGAATTCACTGCCACAGGAGGTGGTGGCGGCTTCAAGCATGGATGGCTTCAAGAGGGAATTAGATAAGCATATGGAGCAGAGGTCCATCAATGTCTATTAGCCACAAGGTATAGATAGGGACGCTACGTCTGGGGCAAGTGATACTCTGTATTCTTGGTGCTTGGGGACCACTGCTGGACCTCCTGATGCCCCCTGGTATTTTTGGTCATTGGCCTGATCCATCATTGGCTTCTCTTATGTTCTTATGAGTTGGGAATTTCCTGGAGATTCGGGGGCAGAGCCTCTGGACGGTAAGGTTTTAGGGGGAGGGACTTCAGTGGGGTACAATGCCGTACAGTCTACCCTCCAAAGCAGCCATTTTTTGCCAGGGGAAGTGTCATCTGGAGGTCTGGTGTGATTTCAAGAGATTGTCAGGCCCCACCTGGAGGTTGGCATCCCTAGGCTTAAAGCAGCCTGGGGACGGGACCGTTTTTGATCAGGCAAAAGGTTTGGGTGAAAGAGAACTCCCACCCCTCTATGCAGTGGCCCTGATCTATATGATGTATATCAGTCCTAAGAACATAAGAGGAACTCTTAGTCTGGGGCAATGGATGCTCTGTATTCTTGGTGCTTGGGAGGGCACTGCTGGACCTCCTGATGGCACCGGGTATTTTTGGCCACTGTGTGACAAGAGTGTTGGACTAGATGAGCCATTGGCCCGATCCAACATTGGCTTCTCTTATGTTCTTATGTTCTTAAGAGAAGCCAGTGTGGTGAAAAGCCAATGGCCCATCCAGTCCAACACTCTGTCACACAGTGGCTAAAAAATACCAGGTGCCCTCAGGAGGTCCAGCAGTGGGGCTAGTCCTCTGCCCCCCAAAGCTTCATTTGTGTGAAGAGATTTTGAGGACTCTATCGAGTTGCCAGACCCAGGTTGGGAAACTCCTGGAGATTTGGGGATGGAGCCTGGGGAGAACAGGGATCTCAGAGGGGCACAGTGCCCACAGAGCCCACCCTCCAAAGCATCCATGTTCTCCGGTGGGAACTGATCTCTGTAGTCTGGAGCTGAGCTATAATTCTGAGCAGGGATCATTTAGTAGAGAAAGAGGTGCAGGAGCTCATTAGCATAACTCATTAGCATAACTCATTTGCATATGCCACACCCCCTGACATCACCGGAAGTGTGTCAGAAGGCAACACCTCACAGAGGAGGGAGAGCTTGTACCTGAAGGTGTGTGTGGGGGGGGGCTCTGCAACTTACCTGGCTGCTTCTTGCTCCTCATGGCCCGACTGAGGGCTGCTGGGAACAGGGGGTGGGGCTTGTTGCGTGTGCCTGCCCCCTGGGCTCCTTACTGCTCGAGCTCCGCTCCTGTGTGCTCCTGCAGGAAATGACCCCTGATTCTGAGAGATCCCCAGGTCACGCCTGGAGGCTGGCATCCCTACGTATAGTTTGGCCCCGCCTGCTCACTTTGACCAGCCATAATTTTATTCTGCTTTCTCTCTGAAACAGATTCCAAACATTGGCTTCTAGCCTTGCCTCCTATGCAGAGTTGCAGCTGACCTTGCCAAGTTTTGTTGCTTGTTTGTATGATTTTTTTTTCCTTTAAGCCAAGACGTTCTAATAGACTGCACAATTCATCAGCATCTCTGGTTTCTTTCAACAGAATAGCTTTTAACCCAGGGGAAGTTTAAAAAAAAATGATTGCAAAGTTTCAGATAGAGACATTATCAATGAGATTCACCAAAGAGGCGTTCTTCCCTTGCCCTCTTCCCAGGGGCGTCGGTTTTCCAGACAATATTTCAAACATCTTTTTTTCCCCCTCTGCACGTCTTTCCCCATGCCAGCGTCTGCCTGCCCTCCTCTGGTCTCTCCATACCTTCACAGGCAAGAGAGCCAGCAGAAAGGAAAGGAAGTGACTTGTTCCTGGATCCAGGGCTTTTTTTGTAGAAAAAGCCCAGCAGGAACTAATTAGCATAACAGGCCACACCCAACAACAGAAACTCATTAGCATATCCAGCCACACCCATGAGAGCATAGCTCATTAGCATATTAGGCTGCACCCCCCTGTTGCCAGAAGTGTCGACATCCAGCCACACCCACCTTTTGCTTCTTATTCTGTTGACCTTGTTTGTTGTCAAAGCCCAGGGCCTTTTTTTGTAGCAGGAACTCCTTTGCATGTTAGGCCACACACCCCTAATGTAGCCAGTCCTAATGAGTTTCTGTTATTGGGTGTGGCCTATTATGCTAATGAGTTCCTGCTGGGCGTGGCCAACTTGGGAGCCAGCCGGAACTCCGTTCCTGTGCGTTCCTGCCCAAAAATACCCCTGCCTGGATCAAACAAGAGACTGAGAAAGTGGGAAGGGTCTGAAATGGAAGGCACCAGCCGTGGGCCCACTTTGTTCTCACTTAAGGGAACCACCTGATCCAAATGCACAGCTCTCAAGAGGCTCATGTCCTTGTGGCTAAGCTAGTCTCCAAAGCTTCATAAATGGTCATAAAAGCTTCATAGACAGCCTGGGATGGCCCAGGCTGGCCCAATCTCAGCAGATCTCAGAAGCTAAGCAGGATCGGCCCTGGTTAGTAATTGGATGGGAGACCACCAAGGAAGTCAAGGGTTGCTGTGCAGAGGTAGACAATGGCAAACCACCTCTGTTCATCTCTTCCCTTGAAAACTGCATGGAGCCCACCATAAGTCAGCTGCAACTAGATGGCATTTCGGTGTAGTGGTTAAGCTAGTTTGGTGTAGTGGTTAAGTGCGCGGACTCTAATCTGGGAGAACTGGATTTCATTCCCCACTCCTCCACTTGCACCTGCTGCCATAGTTGTAGCACAACTGTTCTTGAAAAAGAGCAGTTTCTGTCAGAGCTCTCTCAGCCCCACCTACCTCCCAGGGTGTCTGTTGTGGGGAGGGGAAGGGAAAGGAGATTGTAAGCTGCTCTGAGACTCCTTTGGGTAGTGAAGGGCAAGGTATAAATCCAATCATTCCTCCTCCTCCTCCTCCTCCTCTTCTCCTATCGTCTTTGTCAGCAAGGGATATTCTTCTGACTTCTGCAATATTAGCTGCACGCTATGGAATCTCTTGTAGATGCTCCATTCTTCTTCTTTTTTGGCTAATGTTTCACATTAATTACATCACCCACTAATCACCTTTTAATTGCAAAATCTACTAATTGGCAGAAAGATCGACTCCAAACAATGCATACACACATAACAGCATGCCATGTAGGATATTAGTGACAAGAGATTTAAAAAATGCCATGCAATTATCACATTATAGCAAATGAAACACTCACCACACAGTATATCCATCACAGGATAATCATGGGTTGATTACTCATAAAGTACACATTTTATCCCCCTGCTTCCACAAGGCCAGAGAGCACAGCGACTCTTCTCTGAGTTTTAGGAAGACAGTTCAATTGCTTTCCAGACGTACCTCAGCCCACTTTCATATAAATGCTAATAGATCTAGCCACAGAGATAATGGGTGGGTCAAGCTCTCCGCCTTCCCCAAGCAGGGAACAGAGATTTGGGAGGAATTAAATGCTAGAGAGGCTTCAGGAAGGAAAATTCTAGAGACTGCAGGAAAAGCTTCACTGATCTGGCCTGACCTGGTTGGTAGGTGGGGAAAAGAGAGGTGATAAAACTCAGGGGAGCGAGGAGGAAGTTCTCTTTTATGTTGGGTCCATCAGAGTAGACGGAAGTCTTACGTGAGGTCTGGAAGACTATAGAAAGCTTCAAGGTAGTAGTAACTCTGTAGAGATCTGTAATTTCCTAAGCTTTAGGAGCCATGCCTATATTTTAGCAACTGATAGGCCACGTATAGAGGGAGGAACAGAGGATTGTGTTTTACCCATTTCTTTTGAATCCCTTGCTCAATCTGGTGCTGTGCTAAAATCATGCTCATGAACATTTTCTTTTCAATATATGCTTTATAATTTTTGATGCCAGTAGTGGTTTTCTATACCACATAGGCCCAGGGCCGGCTCCAACTTATTTTGCACCCTAGGCGGGGATCCCTTATGCCCCCCCCCCCGTGCGCCCACCAATTTTCAAAAATAAATGCATTTTAGGAAGAATAAAAAACACAAATAATCAAGAAACTCCCAGAGTACGGGGCCAGGTGCAGTTTGGTGCCCCTAAGGGCCATCCTGCTCTAGGCGATAGCCTAATTCGCCTAGTGAGTGAGCCGGCCCTGCATAGGCCTCCACTGTCTTGGACACACTATTTTAGGGAAGGCAGGCAGTTGGCAAGTGGCTATTCTTCCAGGGGTGCACAAGGCAGTAAACTGTCTCCATGGTGGCCAGCCACTGGGCAGCAGGAGACACAGAGGCAAGGCATCTGAACTTGGAAGAGAAGCTGGGAACCCTGACCCTTCCAGCGGTCAATTCCTACAACGTTCAGGCAGTGGTGGTGAGCTACTGGAGAGACAGAGAAAAGTCCCAAGGAAAACCTTGGAAGGGAGGATGGAATAGGGCCTGCAGGCCAGAGCAGCCTCGTTCTACCACAATTCCCAAGCTGATTGAAATCCAGCCGCAATAGGACTGTGCAAATGGATGGCTGTTCTTATGTCACATAGGGTTGTCAATCTCCAAGCAGTTCCTGGAGTTCTCCCAGAGTTACAACAGATCTGCAGACTGCAGAGATCATTTCCCCTGGAGAAAATGGCTGGCAGCTTCAGAAGGTGGACTCCATGGTATATCATAGATTCGAGGTGCAAACTCTCCCCGAACTCCAGAGGCACCACCCCCAAATCTCTAAGACTTGGCCAGCTCATGCATCAGTTTCAAATGAATGGTGAGAAGCAACACCACAAAGTAATCCAAAACATCAGCGATCACAATGGATGCAACAAAATGGCTCACAATGCTCACCTATGAGAACAAAGCAGAGAAGCCCTTCAGGGTTTCACTTGGACCCAGATGATGCAGCTCAGGCCTAAGAGGGAATACCGCTCAGTTCCATGTGAGCTGAGCCATTAAGGGGCATTTGCACCCTCCTCATTGGGTGGTTTTTGCCAGAGAACCAGACCTGTTTATGGGATATACTGATATGATGATCAAATTAATTTTGCCTAACATTGGTTGTCTGCTGAATGGTGGTGGTTACTACTGTTGGAAGTCTTAGCCTCAGACTTCAGGGGGAGGGTCTATAAGGGAGTCAGAGAGATAGGAGCCAGGACCCTGATCATCCTTCCTTTTCTACTGCTCTGATGGGGATAGTCCTTTGATGAGTCGATTGCCACTTCCAGGGAATCTTCCTTCTGGTCTGACACCTTATCTCCACACTATGCTCTTACTTCTCCATCTTGGCACCATGAGGGCAAGCCATACTTCCTGCATCTGTATCCATCCTAGCTAGTTAGACTAGATTAGAACGCTATCTCTACTCTATCCTGTCTATCTCTACTCTATCCTGTCTAGTCTAGAATGGAGTTCCTTACAATAAAGGACTCATATTAGTTTAACAAAGATAAAAAGGCTCCATGTGTAACTTTGTTTCTTCTCAGCACACACAAACCAAACAGACTCTGCTGAGTTATGTGCCTTGAGTACTTGACTAACCCACATAATCCTTCAACTGCAACATAGAAAGAGTCACAAAATCCTGAGAGCACATCAAAAGCTTGAAAGCTTGGGAGGTGTAGTTGGTTTTTTTTGGGGGGAGACTCTGCTGCAGAGGATATCAGCACCCTCATGAAATTCACCACGGGGTTCTTTCCAGGATGCCATGTTCCTCAACTCCTCAGCTATCCTAAAACTGATACAGAATGTTGGTTATAGGTAGGTTCTAGGGGTGAGGCTGTGGCTCCATCATAGATGGAGCCACAGTGAAAGGTCAGAGTTTCAACCCTCAGCATGTTCTTGTAAAATGAGAGGGTAGTAGGGGATGGGAAAGACCTTGACTTGAGACCCTGGAGAGCTGCTGCCATTAGCAGGAACTCCTTTGCATGTTAGGCCACACACCCCTAATGTAGCCAATCCTAATGAGTTCCTGCTGTTGGGTGTGGCCTATTATGCTAATGAGTTCCTGCTGGGTGTGGCCAACTTGGGAGCCAGCCGGAGCTCCATTCCTGTGCGTTCCTGCCCAAAAATAGCCCTGCCTAAAACTGATACAGATTGTTGGTTATAGGTAGGTTCTAGGGGTGAGGCTGTGGCTCCATTATAGATTATCTGCTTCCCACGTGAAAGGTCAGAGTTTCAACCCCCAGCATTTTCTTGTAAAATGAGAGGGTAGTAGGGGATGGGAAAGACCTTGACTTGAGACCCTGGAGAGCTGCTGCCATTCAGAACAGACAATACTGTCCTTGACCAACCAAAGCTTAGAATCAGTGCCAGGCAGGTTTGTGTGTGTTCATATGCTGAGTTTTGTCAAAGAGAGTCAGCCAGGGGAAAGATTGCTTATGTGCCGTAACTGCAATGTTTAACTTTCAACCAGGGGTCGTTTTGTAGAAAATCAAAGAGAGTCAGCCGGGGAAAGATTGCTTATGTGCCATAACTGCAATGTTTAAAACTCTGGGCACTTTCACACATGTTAAATGATGCCGTTGCAATCCACTTCAGCAACCATTTGCAAGCGGATCTTGCCATTCCGCACAATAGAATCCAGTTGCAAATTGCACTGAAAGTGGATTGAAAGTATGCTATGTATGTTATTTAGTGTGTATGAAAGTGTCTGTGTGGTGGCTATAGGGCGGGAGAGATGGAAAAAGGGACTCTGGAGCAAATACCCACAGGACTGAAGAATGCCCAGTCCCCCACTTTGGCCCCTCCTATGGATTTTTTAAACTCCAACATCCCACAATCAGGTAAAAATTAGGTAGGATAGGTCATGGATGGCTGAGTTAAGCAATTAAATGACATTGGAGGGTGGGAAACTACAAGTCCCATGGGGCTGTGTGAAAACGTACATGCCTGAATTGCTGGAGAGCTGGACAGCCCCATAGGCTTCTCAAGGGAAAAGATGTTCAGAGATGGTTTTCCATTGCCTGTCTGTGCAAAACAACCCTTGACTTCCTTGGTGATCTCCCATCCAGGGCCAAACCTACTTCTGAGATTTGAAGAGATCAAGCTAAACTGGGCCGTCTAGGTTGGGGCAATTTTGATAAGACAGACATAGGGCCATCAGCCTCCAGGTGTTACCTAGAGTTCTCCTGGAATTACTGCTGGTCTCCAGATTATAGAGATCAGTTCCCCTGGAGAAAATGACAGCTTCAGACAGCAAGCTCTATGGTTTACCATAGATTCTGGGTGAAATCCCTCCCCAAATTCTGCCTTCTACAGGCACCACACCCAAATCTTCAGGGATTTGTCAGGCTGTAGATGAGTTGTCAGGCTGTAGGGTTGTCAGGTGAGGCTGACAAGCTGGTGGGAGACTTTCCAGGAACCTCCAGGAGAGGGGAGGCAACCACATTCCTTTTAAATGCCTTCACTCCATTGGAAATAATGGGGGATGGGGGCACCTTCTTTTGGGGCTCATAGAATCGAACCCTCTGATCCAATCTTTTTGAAACTTGGGGGAGCATTTGAAGAGGGGCACCATATGCTATGCTGAAAATTTGGTGCTTCTACCTCAAAGAAACAGCCCCCCCAGAGCCCCAGATACCCACAGATCAATTCTCCATTATACTCTATGGGGACCTGTCTCCATAGGGTATAACGGAGTGCTCAGCAGACATTTCCCCCCTGCATTCTGACAACCCTGAAGTGTGGGGAGGGCCTCCAGACCAGGGCATCCCTTTCCCCCAACTGGGGATTGGAAACCCTAATACCAAGTCTCCAAAAACGCACAATGTTTTTGTTCATTCTTTATTTAAACAATTCGTGGTGGAGGACAGTGAGGTGGTGGTGAGGTGGTAGGCAATGCTTCCTCTAAACTATGGAGTCCTCTGAGCAAAAATTCTGCTTTGTGAGCTACTGGCATTAAAGTTGAGAGCAGATGATTTGGCTAGTGCATAAATTAGTTTGCTCTGGAGCCAGCCTTCCTGAGTGGAGACAAAAATGGGTGAGCCAGGGGCTAAAAATCTGTGAGCTGGCTCACACTAACTCAGCTTAGAGGGAACACTGGTGGTAGGTTAACTGGCACTGTGTGTGCATGGGTGCTTGAGCATCTGGCAAGCAACCCGGCCTGCCTATCAAACAATTGGCTCCCTGCACATGACACGAACACACGTGAAGCTGTTTCACACTGAATGAGACCATCAGTTCACTGAGGTCCGTGTTATCCACTCAGATTGGCAGCAGCTCTCCAGGGTCTTCTGAACGAGCATTTCACATCACCTTCCCATCACTAGTCCAACCTCGTCAGATCTCGGAAGCTAAGCAGGGTTGGCCCTGGTCAGTATTTGGAAGGGAGACCTCCAAGGCACACCAGGGTCGTGATGTGGAGGCAGGCAGTGGCAAACCACCTCTGAGCATCTCTTGCCTTGAAAACCCTTTGGGGTCACCATAAGTCAGCTGTGACTTGATGGTACCTTCCATCACCATTGCCCGGTCATCTTAACTGAAGATGCTGAGAACTGACTGTAGGACCTTCTTCATGCTAAGCAGAAGCTTTACTGCCAAACCATGGCCTGTCTCAAGTAAGCGGGATGTGAGCTGAACTGGCAGGTGTTCAAGCATCCCTAATTTCATCTTGATAACTCCGTTTTGGCTGTAGGGGACTGTCAAACCGGCATGACTCATTCCTGAAAGCACAGGCAACTGAAGCCACAAAGGTATCGCCCTGAAGGCCTTGGGACTGTGCTGAATCCCCTGTCTGCTTCTGAAATCTCTGGCCACCCCCAGTCCTTATGGGAATCTTGGGGAGGGAGCATTCCTGAGTTTGCTGTGATCCCTCATCCAAAACCAGCTCTCCCTCTTCCCTTTAACTTATCATATAACATTTTGAACAGACACAAAATGGTAAATAAAATAAAAGTGAAACCATTTTGTTTGCGTTTTTCTCTGGAAAGCTATCTATAGACGTTGTGTGTTTTCAATAAGAGGGTTTTTTTTCCTTTCAGTAAACCACTGTTTCCTGTATTCTGAACACCTCCTCCTCTGCTGTCTAATATACTACATATTACTAGCAAGAGGTTACTCTTTCATCTTCCAACATGTGTTATTCTCTGAGGCCGCAAGTCCAGTCCTTCTGGTTTACACCCAAGGCCCTGTAGCGAAACAGATTCACTTAGAAGCAAATCCCGCTCATTTGGGAATGACTTCCAAGGCCATTCTTTCCAAGAAAACACACTAAGGATTGGGGTGTTGATTCTGGGCCGTCTCAGAGAAAATCACCAGAGCCAGGAAGTTCTAAAATGCCTCTTTCTACCCTAGTTTCACTTCCCCCTTTTCTCCTCAGGTGATATGAATAGTGTCCAGTCCACTACACCCAACTTCTTGAGGTAAACAACTTTATAAGGTGTCAGACAGGTCTTTTCCACCCTTGACGTCTCAGAGCTTCTCAAGTATAGGTGCCCAGGATGGATTCTGTGATCAGGAAGGAATTACAGTTTCTTCAGTATTTTAACCATTTTTTTCCCTTTTGCAAACACGACCTCCTAGACTGATTTATCAAGGAAGAGAGCGGGAGAGAGGCAGAAATGTTAACCCCCCCCCCCCATTATTTAACGGGGGTAGAAAGACAAGTCGCAGACAACTCGTGGTGACCCCATAATTTTCCAGGCAGGAGACAACATAACAGAAGCCATGTTGGATCAGGCCAGTGGCCCATCTAGTCCAACACTGTGTCACATAGTGTGCAAAATCCAGGTGCCATCAGGAGGTCCACCAATGGGGCCAGAACTCCAGAAGCCCTTCCACTTTTTCCTTCCAAGCACAAAGAATACAGGGCATCCCTGCCTCAGACATAGTGTTCCATCTATACCTTGTGGCTAGTAGCCACTGATGGGCCTCTGCTCCATATGTTTCTCCAATCCCTTCTTGAAGGTATCTGTGTTTGCAGCCACCACCACTTGCCGTGGCAGAGAATTCCACATGTTAATTACTCTTTGGGTTAAGAAGGACTTCCTTTTATCTGTTCAAAACCTACTGCTCATTAATTTCATGGAGTGCCCACAAGTTCTTGTATTGTGAGAAAGGGAGAAAAGTACTTCTTTTTCTACCTTCTCTATCCCATGCACAAGCAGAGGTGGTTTGCCAGTGCCCGCCTCTGTGTACAGACTCCAGACTTCCTTGGTGGTCTCCCATCCAAATGCAGACCAGGACTAACCCTACTTAGGTCCTGAGATCTGATGAGATCAGAGTAGCCTGGGCCATCGCCCCTTATTTACTCACTAGGAATGGCTCCCAGAACAGCTTTTCCTTCTGCTGCGGAAAAACTTACAGGTACTCTCGGGACCGAATAATAGATTCTTTTGAACTATGGTGCTGGAGAAGACTCTTGAGAGTCCCTTGGACTGCAAGAAGATCAAATCAGTCAATCCTAAAAGAAATCAACCCTGACTGTTCCCTGGAAGGCCAGATAATGAAACTGAAGCTCAAATACTTTGGCCACCAAATGAGAAGGGAGCACTCGCTGGAGAAGACCCTGATGCTGGGAAAGATTGAAGGTCAAAGAAGATGGGGACGGCAAAGGATGCGATGGTTAGACAGTGTCATCGATGCAACGAACATGAAATTGAGCAAACTTCAGGGGATGGCGGAAGACAGGAAGGCCTGGCGAGATCTTGTCCATGGGGTCGCGAAGAGTCGGACTCGACTGTGCGACTGAACAACAACAAAAACTCTCGGGACCCAGGGATTGGCCAGTATTACAATTGATCTCCAGACTACAGAGATCAGTTCCCCTGGAGAAAATGGCTTCTATGGAGGGTGGACTCTATGGCATTGTACCCCTGTCTTCCCAAGGCTCCATCCTCAAATCTCCAGGAGTTTCTTTACCTGAATGTGACAACCATAGGCTTACCAGATAGCGGCAATCTCCTGCCCCAATCTTCTGGCCCTTCACATCACTCCACCCAGAGCAAAAGTTGGGGGGAGGGATGGGAATCAGTGTGGCATGACTTTGCAACATCAGGTCTGGTTGTGCCCAGAAATGACATTACAATGCTCTAGGGATTCCCCAAATCTCAATGGTTTTTGTCATAGAAATCAGAGGATTCTTAGATTGATGTGACATCACTTCCAGGTACAACCAGAAGTGATGTAGCAACTGTTGGAAATATGTGTGTTGCAAGGTCTAAAATTCAGCCATTATAGGGTTAATGTGTGTTCACCTTGTGTGCTATTGTTTAGACCGACCTGGAAGGGAACCTGGCACAGAGCCAATGGGAAGAAAGCCCAGGAAACTGAAACCTATTTACTAACAATCATTGGTTAATACATTCAGGTGATTACCTTCTAGGGGTAAAGAAGAAGAAGAATCTCCATTGTTGTAGACCGTGTGGTCAAAGGGTAAAGATGTAGTCTTAGGTGTCTTTGTTGTTTTGTAGATTTCCTTAGCATTTCCTTAGCAGTTTGTAGATTTCCTCAGCATTTCCTTAGAAATAAAGATTTTTACACAGAAGAAAACACCTGCTCTCCAATGAAGCAAAGATCCATTGTAATCTCTAAATATTTAACTATTTTGCCAATTTTTCCAACAGCAACATTGTGCAAGGTCACTCTGTCCCCCATTTCCACACCCACTAGAGGGAAAAGCTGGATGGTAGAGTTGCCAACCCCAGGTGGGGCCCGGAAATATCCTGGAATTATAACTGATCTTCAGACTGCAGAGATCAGTTCCCCTGGAGAAAATGTCTGTTCCAGAAGGTGGACTCTATAGGATTATGCCCTTCAGAGGCTCCTCCCATCCCCAAAACCTGCTTTCCACATGGTCCACTGAGAAACCTCCAGGAATTTCCCACTCTCAGGTTGGCAACCCCACCCAGCAGGCAAATCTACTTGGTAACCTCCCTGTTTATGCAGTCCCAGGTTCAAACACGTCACAACATTGATATTTCTGTGAATAGATTTTCTCAAGTTTTTAAAAAGGGAAATACCAGCTGTACAGAATCAATGTAGAGGGAAGGTCACACTTAAATCTCCCCCCCCACGCTGTTTTGTCTGCAAAATGAAATTGTCCCCCTGCCAATTGTTATGCGCCCTAGATGGGAAAAAGACAGGCACCCTCTCTTGGCCTGTCTGTTCACCCTTCCAGGCTAACAACACTTTGGGAAGTTTCAATTGGAGGAAGCCCATGGAGGAACAATTAACCCCCCTCCCACTTTGTCCCCATTGTAAATCAGGGTTAAATTTCTATTTAATATATATATATATGTGGTGTATGCAAATAAGTTATGCTCATCTATATATCTATATCTATATTATATATAGATAGATAGATAGATAGATAGATAGATAGATATAGATATAGATATAGATATAGATATAGATATAGATATAGATATAGTGCCCAGTCCAACTCCCAGAAAAGCAACAAGAGCCAAATGCTAAAAGAACTTCTGGTGGGCCACCATCCATGGCTGGCAGTTTGCATTTAACTGATTGGCTCACAAGTTGCTCATAAAAAAAGGATGTGGACAGAATGGAGCAGGAGCAGAGGAGAGCGATGAGGATGATCAGGGGCCTGGAGACCAAGCCCTGCGAGGAAAGGCTGAGGGACTTGGGAATGTTCAGTCTGGAGAGGAGGAGGTCGAGGGGGGGGCATGATGGCTCTCTCAAAGTCTTTGAAGGGCTGTCGCTTAGATGAGGGCAGGGAGCTGTTCCTGTTGGCAGCAGAGGAGAGGGCTGGCAAGAATGGGAAAACTTTTTGACGGTAAGAGTTCTTCAAGAGTGGAATCCTAGGGAGGTGGTGAGCTCCCCCTCACTGGCAGTCATTAAGCAGCGGCTGGACAAGCACTTGTCAGGGATGCTCTAGGCTGATCCAGCATTGAGCAGGGGGTTGGACTGGAGGGCCTGTATGGCCCCTTCCAGGGGTCATTTCCTGCAGGAGCGCACAGGAGCGGAGCTCCAGCAGTAAAGAGCCCGGGGGGGTGGCACATGCAACAAGCCCCACCTCCTGCTCCCAGCAGCCCTCAGTCAGAGCAAGAAGCAGCCAGGTAAGTTGCAGAGCCCTCCCCTGGTCCAAAACAGTCCAGTGGCACCTTTAAGACCAAGTTTTTTTCAGGTACAAGCTCTCCCTCCTCTGCGAGGACAGATCTGCACGTTCCCCCCCCCCCAATAGTTAGCAATCCAAAACAGTCCAGTGGAGCCTGAGCGGTGGGTGTTGCCTTCTGACACACTTCCGGTGATGTCAGGGGGTGTGGCATATGCAAATAAGTTATGCTAATGAGTTATGCTAATGAGCTCCTGCGCCTCTTTTTCTACAAAATGACCCCTGACCCCTTCCAACTCTGTGATTCTATGATTCTAAGTTGTATGCAGGACTCCAGTAAACGTTTCCTGAGCCTTTAGAACCTAGAGGCAGAATATCTCCTAACCTTGTTTAGAAGTTCGCTTCCTTTGTTCACTCGGGGCCGAACAAAGGCGATCAGAGACCAATTTGACAAGCTCAATGGCGATGCCTCTGATTCGGCATCAGCAATTCATTAGGCCGTGTGGGGGATTTCCTATTCACTTCCGCTGGAGGCGGGAGAGAAGAGAGGTATTCAGAGCCCTTCACACAGGATCCTCTTTTAGACTGGTGGCCTTTCCCTCCACCTCACCCCTGAGAATTCCCCTTTAAGACAAAAGGACATTTCCTTTTCATTCCTGAATCCGATTCAGACTTATTCCGTCAAGTCCATAATCCAAGGCTGTGAAAACATAGGCCTGTTCCCATTAGCATTTGCGAAACAATCTGGTTCTGTTTGGCCAACGCTAAAGTGGAGGCAGTTTAGAAAACGTTACACGTCTCCCCTGTCTGTCGACTTAGGTCTTAATTTTGCAGACACCTGGATCGAGTTCCAGCGCCTATTGACTCCTGTGCAAACCGGGCATTGAAAGAATGTCTATCTGGGGAGATTAGGAGAGAAAGCTGGGAGGGGAGGGAGAAGTCAGGTTCGGACTGGAATCGTAAATTTTGCAGCCGCGAAAGGCAAACTGAACAGACTCCGCGCCCCTATCTTAAGCTGTGCTGGCAAATCAGTACATTTGAACGAGATGCATGGAATTCCGTCATGTGGTTCTTGAACTTTCTGCCTACCAGGGATTATTTCCATATGCCAGCCTGCTCTCCACAGATCGCTGCGTTGTCTCGCCTGTGTGCTTCAGAGAATTCTGGGGCAAGTTTGGTGACCCGTTGGTTTCTAGCCGTCTGCTGCTTTCACTGCTGATATGCTGGGGCTCTTAGGGTTGCCAAGCTCCAGGTGCGGCCTGGAGATCTCCCACCATTGCAGTTGATATCCCCACAATGCAGATAAATCCCCCTGGAGAAAACGGCTGCTTTGGAGGGTGGACTCTATGGCATTGCACTCTGATAAGGTCCCTCCCCTCCCCAAAGCCCACCCTCCCCAGGGTCCACCCCCAAAGTCTCCAGGCAATTCCCAGCCCAGAACTGGCAACCCTAGAGCTTCTGCTGTTATCATTCTGCTGGGTGTGATTTTACTGGACTGACTGGTGGGTGACTGCAGGTTGCTAGCTGATACTTTACTGTTCTCCTGACCTGGATGGCACCAGGCTAGCCGAATCTCATCAGATTTGGAAGCTAAGCAGGGTCGGCCCTGGCTAGTATTTGGATGGGAAGACCACCAAGGAATACCAAGGTCGTGACGCAGAGGCAGGCAATGGTAAGCCACTTCTGAACATCACTGGCCTTGAAAACCCTGCGGGGTAGCCTTAAGTCTGCTGTGGCTTGACGGCCCTTTCCACCACCGCCTTGGCTGCTTGGTTTTCAGGTGGGCTCTTTTTGTAGCAGGAACTCCTTTGCATATTAGGCGACACACCCCTAAATGTAGCCAATCCTCCAAGAGCTTACAGAGCTCTTCTTACAGGGGCTACTGTAAGCTCTTGGAGGATTGGCTACATTTAGGGGTGTGTCGCCTAATAGGCAAAGGAGTCCCTGCTACGAAAAGAGCCCAACGGTCCATTCTGTATATGATAAGTTTGAAATTAATATATTGATGTTTAACTTATGGAGTGCTCAGCCTTTATTTTGTTGGATTCTCTGGACCTGGTACTGCCAGGGAGCCACGGAAAAATAGCAGAGGGCTCAAAGGCTTTAACGCAGCAGAGCTTTGGGGGCT
Organism: Gekko japonicus; assembly: GCF_001447785.1. Classification (NCBI taxonomy): domain Eukaryota; kingdom Metazoa; phylum Chordata; class Lepidosauria; order Squamata; family Gekkonidae; genus Gekko; species Gekko japonicus. The sequence goes on along the minus strand of NW_015175380.1, from coordinate 34,798 downwards.
AGGTGTGCCAAGAGACGTACAAAGTCACACGGAGTCAGCCGTCAGTTCTAAAACTGATCAGTCACTTTTATGCAGGGGTCATTTCGTAGAAAAAGAGCTGCAGGAGCTCATTAGCATAACTTATTAGCATAGGCCACACCCCCTGACATCACCGGAAGTGTGCACCAGCCCCTTTGACAGGCAGAAGCACCTGGGATCCATTCTTTTCCCCCCTCTCCCTTCCCTTCGCCTCCAAGTCGGGCGAAGGAAAAGGGGAGGGGGAGGATCTCAGGCGTTTCTGCCTGACAGAGGTGCTGGCGTGCCCATAGCCAGCCTGGGTGAATTATAGAATCATAGAATCATAGAGTGGGAAGAGACCTACAGGGTCATCTAGTCCAACCCTCTGCACAATGCAGGAAATTCACCAATACCCGGGTCCACACACACCCCAGTGACCCCTGTTCCACGCTCAGAATATTATTTAAAAAACCCTCCAGGATCACTGGGGCCAAACTGGCCTGGAGAAAAATTGCTTCCTGGCCCCAGAGTGGCGATCAGCATTTCCCTGGGTGTGTAAGAAAGGGCCACAAGAACTAAGCACTGAGGCAACCCTTCCTGCTCTACCTCTCGTGATTTGCCTAAGTTCACACAATCAGCATTATGATCCTTTTAAAGTTCAAAACATGATATAAATGCAAAGGACTATTTGTAAGATTATCTGTAAGACACAAGACTAGGACACATCTCACTTCTGGCAATCACTTGGAGAGACCCTATCACTCAGCTTCCATTGCCCCACACACACCCTACACTGGAATAAGAACATAATATCAGGCCATAGCATATTGC
>NW_015175380.1:27386-33803 GCF_001447785.1 Gekko japonicus | reverse complement strand
AGCTAGCTCACACTGACTCAGCTTATCTATTGTTTTTTGTTTACTGTCTAACGGTGGCCATTAACGGTGAATCTAGAAACTGCTTTCGGCGTATGAGAGGAAAGCGGTATATAAATATTTTAAACACACACACATGCATTCTCTTCCTTTCCCTGCCAACAGTCCTTGAGCAGGAGACGCAATGGCACTCCGCATTTCGAGGCGGCAGCATACATTATTGATGTGGCTTTAAATTATTAAACCCCGGTGCACATGTATGCGTGTGCATCATTTAATGGAATTATGGTATTCATGATTAATGGAAAGATGTATGTCTAGCACAATCTTTAATTCATGCTTGTAAGTAGACTTTCGAGGATGGAAATTAGGAAAACACAATCCCCCCCCCCTTTTAAATCCTTACCCCCTCCGCCCATGCTCTTAGCACACAGTATTAATACCAACCAGTGTATGGCAATATAACATAATTTATTTAAGAATGAGTGAAACTGGGGCGTGGGAGAGGGGCTTTCTTGTAGCTGAGCTTATGATGCAGCTGGCGCATCCAGGGATTTTGAAAATTTGTCATCCTGAGATGCTGGCTTCCAGACAGGTACCCGACATTGTCTCCTTCAGGACCGGCCCAGCAGACGCAGCACAACAAAGTTATGTCAGGGCTGTACCACTCCAGGCTGCAAACGGGGCGAGGGGTTAACATAATGGAATGTTCTCCCACTAACAAAAGCCCTCCATGCCAAACACTGGGATGTGCTGGGGAGAAAAGCAAGGTTGGAACATTTGTGAGCAACATAAAACGTTTCCTTGAGAGCCAGTGTGGCGTAGTGCCAGATTCAATTCCCTGTTCTGCCCTGGAAGCCTGCTGGGTGACCTTGGGCCAGTCACATGCTCTCAGCCTAAGCTACCTCACAAGGATGTTGTGAGGGGGGGGAAATGGAGAAGAGAGTGCTTAACACACACGGAATTCACTGCCACAGGAGGTGGTGGAGGCTACATGCACGGGCAGCTTCAAGAGGGAATTGGATAAACATATGGAGCAGAAGTCCATCAGTGGCTGTCAGCCACAAGGAATAGATAGGAATTCTCTGTCTGGGGCAAGTGATGCTCTGTATTCTGGGTGCTTGGGGGGGGGGTTAATAGTGGGAGGGCTTTTAGTGTCCTGGCCTCACTGCTGGACCCCCTGATGGCACCTGGTATTTTTGGCCACTGTGTGACAGAGTGTTGGCTTCTCTTATGTTCTTATGCTTTTGTCTCAACCTTTTTGGCTATTTTAATGCTAGCCTGTCCTAATTAAACACCTTTTAGGATAAACATCAAGTCTAAGGAAAGGGGATTGTGCATTTTCTTTGTACCCTTGCTCCACCAGATGCTCAAACAGACCATCTGTATGCTTTATACAGCCAGTTTGGAGTAGTGGTTAAGTGCGCGGACCCTAATCTGGCAGAACTGGGTTTCATTCCCCACTCCTCCACTTGCACCTGGCTGGACGACCTTGGGCAAGCCATAGTTCTGATAAGAGCTGTCCTTGAAAAAGAGCAGTTTCTGTCAAGAGCTCTCTCAGCCCCACCTACCTCACAGGGTGTCTGTTGTGGGGAGGGGAAGGGAAAGAGGAGTTTGTAAGCCACTTTGAGACACCTTTGGGTAGTGAAGGGCGGGGTATAAATCCAATCTCTTCTTCTTCTTCTCTTCTTCTTCTTCTTATATTCATTTATTAAACTTTCTTATATTTTGAATCCTCTAAGCTTGATCTCTGTAACTACACCACGCCTATTCAGGCTTGAAATCTGCAATAAAGGGGAGGGGCGGTGGGTAAGTTCATTATATCTGGATTGTGATGGTTCAAAATTGTAACGTGTTATAGATCATCTCTGTGTTGGAATAAAGCAGGAGGCTCAGCAACTAGGCAGAGCCTCTAAACCAGGGGTGTCAAACTCATTTGTTATGAGGGCCGGATCTAACATAAATCAGACCTTGTTGGGCAGGACCATGTGTGTTATAAAATGTAATGCCAGGTAGTGGAGATATAAACTTTATAAGGGACACAAAGGTTTTTTTTTTACTTAAAATAAAAGCATGCTTAAAACAGCACTCTTGTCTGTCTGACACCTCTTGCTCTGAAGTATTTCATCAAAATGTCTGTGCTGTTGCAATCTCGAGTATGCTGTTCAGGTGTGTATCTGTAAGCTGCAAACCTATGATGACACAGCAGCAGCAGGAAGAAGAAGCAGAAGACAGCCAGTTCCACTGCGGGCCTGATAGAAGCCCACCAGGGGCCTGATCCGGCCCCCGGGCCGCATGTTTGACACCACTGCTCTAAATAGCAATCTATACCCACAATGCTAAATGTGCCACTGTACCTAGCAGGAAACACTCCCAGAGTTCCTGGTGGCAACCGTTGACACCCAATTTCTTTTGCTTCCCTCCCCAAGGGGTAAAGAAAGGGACCGTGGTTCTGAGTGAGGACATAAAATGGCCCTGAGGTTTTCATGCCTCCCAGGGACCAGCCTGAAGGAAAACGAGGGCTCCCTACTCTGTTCCTTCACACTATAGAACTTACAGGAACACTCCAATTACTCAGAGAAGAAAACCATTGCTGTGTTTGTTGTCCAGCATCTGTGAAGGAAAGGAAAGTTGTTGTGAGTTAGTTTGGCCAGTGGTGGAACTTCACACAGGCCCTAAAGTCTGATACAGCTTTATGGGGAAGAAGGTTCCAAAAACATCCTGCAAGATAACAGATGCAGAGCCCAAGGCAAAAAGGAAGACCGGAGAATAGCGACAATGGCCACATAACAGTGGGAAAAGAGGAGCGAGAAGAATTTCCTAATTGGAGCTAACCGGCCAGTTCTTGGGCTGTGGGATTCTAATTTCTCACAGAGTGACGCGAGAGCTCTCCCTTTAAATTGAAAACATTCTCAACAGCATATGTGGCATAGTGGTTACAGTGTTGGTCTAGATTCTAGACCAAGAGTCTTGGAGACCCAGGTTCCAATCCCCACTCTGCCATGGAAGCCTGATGGGTGACCTTGGTCCAGTCACATACTCTCCAGCTAACCTCCCTCGCAAGGTTGTTGTAAGGATAAAACGAAGAACAAGGTAAGCTGCTTTGGTTCCCCATTGGGAAGCAAGGTGGGGTATCAGTGAAGTACATGAAACAAATAAATAGCTACTGCAGTGCCAGAAGAAGAAGAAGAAGAAGAAGAAGAAGAAGAAGAAGAAGAAGAAGAAGAAGAAGAAGAAGAAGAAGAAGAAGAAGAAGAAGAAGAAGAAGAAGAGATTGGATTTATACCCCGCCCTTCACTTGAAGTCTCAGAGCGGCTTACAAACTCCTTTCCCTTCCCCTCCCCACAACAGACACCCTGTGAGGCAGGTGGGGCTGAGAGGGCTCTTGACAGAAACTGCTCTTTTCCAAGGACAGCTGTGCCAGAGCTTGTGACTGACCCAAGGTCACACCAGCAGCTGCATGTGGAGGAGTGGGGAATCAAACCCTGTTCTCCCAGATTAGAGTCTGCACACTTAACCACTACACCAAACTGGCTTTTATGGCCTTTCGTTCGTTCGTTCGTTCGTTCGTTCGTTCGTTCGTTCGTTCGTTCGTTCGTTCGTTCGTTCGTTCGTTCGTTCGTTCGTTCGTTCGTTCGTTCGTTCGTTCGTTCGTTCGTTCGTTCATTCATTCATTCGTTCGTTCGTTCGTTCGTTCGTTCGTTCGTTCATTCGTTCATTCGTTCGTATCCTGACTTTCTCCTCTTTGGGGACTCTAAGTGGCTTACACTGTTCTCTTCTGCTCTGTTTTATCCTCGCAACAACTCTGCAAGGTAGCTGAGGCTGAGAGTGTGTAACTGGCCCTAGGTCACTCAGCGAGCTTCCATGGTAGAGTAGGGACTTAGGGATGCCCGACTCCAGGTGGGACCTGGGGATCCCCTGGAATTACAGCTCATCTCCAGGCTACAGGGATCCGCCCCCCTGGGGGAAATGGGTGCTTTGGAGGGTGGACCGCTGGGCATCGAAGTTCCCCGAGGTCCCTGTCCTCCCCAGGCTCCATCTCTTAATCTCCAGAGGTTTCTCAACCTGGATCTGGGAACCGTTCCCCCCGGCCCGTAGCTACAGTGGGGCCTCTTGGGGCCCTGTTCCCTGACTTACCGCCAAGGCCCCATGACTTTCCACCCAGCCCAGGCCCTCTGACTTCCAATTTTTTAATTTTATGTACGGTGCTCACTTGGGGTGTGGGGTGGTGGTGTCCCCGACTTATTTAAAGCCCCGCCCCATCCTGGCTATGGGCCCGCCTACCCCTGTATGTCTTGCTGGGGGCCAGGGGGGGTCCTAACAACCCTAATTCGAACTTAGCTTTTCCAGATCCCAGTCCAACACTTTAACCACCATACCATGCTGCCAGTTTGGTGTAGTGGTTAAGTGCGCGGACTCTAATCTGGGAGAACCGGGTTTGAGTCCCCATTCCTCCACTTGCAGCTGCTGGTGTGACCTTGGGTCAGTCACAAGCTCTGGCACAGCTGTCCTTAAGAAAGAGCAGTTTGTGTCAGAGTTCTCTCAGCCCCACCCACCTCACAGGGAGGGGCAGGGAAATGTAAGCCACTCTGAGACTCCAAGTGAAGGGCAGGGTATAAATCCAATCTCTTCTCTTCTTCTTCTTCTACTCAGAATTAAGCCCTGTTTTAACCAACACGGCTTGCTTCCAGGAAAACGTTCTTAGCATAGCAGCCAGAACTGTGTTTTGTACAGTGAATGAACATGAATTGGCTTTTGGGGTGCTTTTGGCCTCCTGTAAGCACCCCGTTCCATGGCCAGATCATGGCTTAGGTCACATGCTGTAATCTTAACGGGGCACCCCAGGGGAGAGTCAATAAAGGGAGACTCCCTGCTTGCACCTCGCCAACTGTGCCAAGGAGGCTGGGGTTGCCAACCTCCAGGCGATTCCTGGTGATGTCCCGGAATTACAGTTGCTCTCCAGACAACAGAGATCGGTTCCCCTGGAGAAAATGGCTGCTTTGAAGGGTGGGCTCTGTGGCTTTATACCCTGCTGAGGTCCCTCCCCAGACCCCGCCCTTCCCAAGCTCCACCCCCCCAAATCTCCAGGAATTTCCCAGCCTCGAATTGGCAACCCTAAAGGGCCAGTTTGGTGTAGTGGTTAAGTGCGCGGACTCTAATCTAGGAGAATCAGGTTTGATTCCCCACTCTTCCACTTGCACCTGGCTGGATGACCTTGGGCAAGCCATAGTTCTGTCAGAGGTGTTCTCTCAAGGCCAGTTCTCAAAAGAGCTCTCTCAGCCCCACCTACCTCACAGGGGGTCTGTTGTGGGGAGGGGAAGGGAAAGGAGTTTGTAAGCTGCTCTGAGACTCCTTCGGGTAGTGAAGGGCGGGGTATAAATCCAATCTTCTTCTAAATGGGGCTCACCCGCTCAGTTTCCATGGGCTTCTCATCCTAAATGCAGCCCTCTCGTTTCCTTTCCAAGAGAGCAAGGGCACATACGAACACACATGAAGCTGCATTATACGAACTCAGGCCATGGGTCTACCAATGTCAGCATTGTCTACTCAGACTGGTTGCAGCTATCCAGGGTCTCAGACGTGAGTCTGTCACATCACCAAGTATCTCATTCTTTGAACTGGAGATGCCCGGGGGACCTTGAGAACCTGGGACCTTCTGCGGGTGAAAAGTACTGAGACTTACTAGAGATTTCAGCTCTCATACTTTATTTCAGCTCAGAACAAGACGAGAGTAACTAGCTCGCAGGCTGGTTTATATGTGCACAAACAACGCTCCCCAAACACACCCACACACACGTGATTGGCTATTTACAGTGGCCGAGAGTTCCATAGGCTCTCGGCCAGGAGCCTAGCCTGCTGATAGGTGCCGGATGGGATCCGCTTGTCCCATTGTTACTGAGAACGAAGCTCAGTCGCTTCGCCTGACCGCGTGGCGAAATGGCCGCGCACGCGGTCTGAATTTGTTCCCCCACCAAACAGAGGCTCTTCCACCAAGGGCCCCGCCTCTCCCCACAGTCCAAGTAAAACACAGCACTGGCTGTTTTGCATCTCTCTCTCTCTCTCTCTCTTGCACCAGCTGCTGTTGCTTGTAGCTGGGTAGGAGAGACTGATGAAAAGCAATGTCCCCGGTCATACGTACGAATTTGGGCCGGTAGAAGGACGGTTCTGGGACGCAGCAAATGGGCGCGATCCCACCACAACATCTGGGAAGCGTAGTGCTTCCGTCCCTGAACCGGCCCTTCCATGCGAAACACCATATCAACTTTGAACCACCTACCTAGGTGGTTCATTACAAAGGTGCGCCGCAAGCTGAGCCGTCGGATCGCCGGCGCATCCCCGCGCCGGCGCATCCCCGGCTCCTAGCCGAACTGCGCATGCTCCGACATGCGCAGTTCGGCAGGCTCCCCGTCAGGGCTGTGC
>NW_015175380.1:15154-26715 GCF_001447785.1 Gekko japonicus | reverse complement strand
CCTCCTCCTCCTCCTCCTCCTCCTCCTCCTCCGTCCATCAAAAGTGAAGGTCAGTACAGGCACATTGAGGCTTCTGTACATAATGTCACATTACACTTTGGGAGGTGAAACAACGTGCCTGCACTGCCTATCAAAAGTGAAGGTCAGAACAGACACGTTGATGATTCTGTTCATGTGACGTCTGTGATCGGGCCACTTCTATCAACTGAGGGGGCCCCCCCAGCCTCCAATGATTTGGGGGGAACCAGATTTATTTTAACCTATAAACCTTCCCCTCAGATACGAGGTGTTCTAAAGGTAGCGAGTGTCTAGGCTTCGGGTTCGCTACTGTGAGGTAACTTTTGTGGTGCACAAGTAGAATAGGGAGGCCACTGAGGCAGGAATTGTATACTAACCACAAAGATTTGTTTATGTGCAAGTAGGATCAGCAGAACAAGTCTCCAGATAGACACAAGAGAAACCTGGCGGAGGCACTTTAATTTAGAGAGTAGTTTCAATTTTCTGTAATACCTTCAAGCATAAGCAGGCTTTCACCGATTAGCCACTAGGTTGGATCCTGATACACTCACACCAGCCTGCTCTCTCCCAAGAGTCAAGGCTAAATGGCCCCAGGTCTGCTCATTGCCAGAGACAGGTTTAATAACTGGGTTCTCTAAGAAGCCAAGCCAAACCATTCTGCTGCACTACCAGGTGAAGCCACCCTTCACTCTGTCTGCTCTTGTCCTGAGCCAGACCTGAGCTCTCACTGCTCTCTCCCTGAGGCAGATCTGAACTCAGCTCCTGTTGTGTTTCCCTCCAATGTTCCATCCCCCTTCACAAAGGTGATCGGATGCTGGAGCAGAACTCCCATAGGCTTAAGCGGGTGGCTGTTTTCCCCTTCAGGGGCAGGACAGCCTTCTGTCCATTACAGTGTCACATTACGCATTGGGGTGTGAGGGAAAACATCTGCACTGCCCATCAAAAACTAAGGTCAGTACAGGCACCTTGAGGCTTCTGTTCGTGTGACATCACATGAACCTTTGAATGAGTCTGAGCAAGCTCCACAACTCAGTGTGTTGTCCCAACATCATTTGCAAGCTTCCTGCCCTTTCAATGAACATATCTCGTTTTTAGCGAATAAGCATGCCTGGACATTGGGGGGGGGAGGGGCTACATCACCTAAGTGATGTCTTAACCTGAGAACTTGAGGGGCCATGCAATGTTGCTGACATTGCTGATGTCACTGTTCCACCTCTGGGGGGAAACCCAAAAGTGATGTAAGGTAGCTCTAGGAATCACCGGAAACTCAATGGTAAAACCTGGCAACCCTATGTAGGGTAAGACAAAGAAAGGGGCATGACACATTATGGGGAGAAGAAGGGGAATCCAACATGGGGTGGCCATTCCTGCCAGCAGCCCTGTGCTCTTCATTGCGTCTTGTTTGGCAGTCTTTCTAACTCCTGGTGACACTGAGTGTCCGAGAGGCAAATGGCTGATGGGAACTACAGTGGTGGTGGGGAAGGGATCATGGAGAGGAATTCCCTCTTTGAACAGCTCTCCCATTTAACATCCAACTGGGAGTTTATTACTGTATGTGCAAATGGTTCTCTTACCTAGCGACCACCTTTGGGGATATTGCATGCTGTGAAACCTGCGCTGCCCTCCCTTTCCAGGGGATGCTCGGCGGCACCGTTTCCGCTTGGCCCCCCGCCATGGCAGTTACTGGTGCGTGAACCTCTCTCCTGGCTCTCAGGAGGAACAAACCTTCCTGCTTTTGCCAAAGCCGTTGGCTTGGCCAGGCTTGGCAAAGGACAATGAGTTCACAAGCATTCCTGGATTCCAAGGGCATTGACAAAAAACAAAGATGTGCCTTTCAATACGGGACTTTAAAAGTATATTAGGCGAACGAAAAAAAAATCTTGAAGGCCCTGTTCGCACGAGGGGTTTTGGGCTGGGAGCGGGACGGATCGGGGCCGGAGCAAACGAGCGAGATCCCATGGCAACATCTGGGAATTGTTGCCTGTCCGTCCCCGATCTGTCCCTCCCGCCCAAAACCCCGCACTAAAAAAGAACCACCTACCTAGGTGGTTCTTCGGAGAAGAGCGCCTCAAACCTGGCCGTGGGATCGCCGGCACGTCCTTGCGCTGGCGCATCCCCGCCCCCCCGGCTGTACTGCGCATGCTCGAGCATGTGCAGTTCGGCAGCCTCCCCCTCCCATTCGTGTCTTCCTCCCCGGCATCTGATCGTGCCGGGGAGCGACGCGCTGCGGCTCAGGGGATCCGTGGGATCCCGCTGTGGCGTCTCAACTTTGGTGCGGCTTTTAAAAGCCGCACTTTTCCCAGTGTTTTCCCTGCCGTGTGGCAGGGGCCGAACTGAATAATCATGGGGGTTTTATTTGATGATGGAGCATACGTAAGTACATCTGCATGCCATCATGTAGCCAGTGTGGTGCAGTGGTAGGATCTGCGAGACCCCCAGTTTGAATCTCCACTCTGCCATGAAGAAGAAGAAGAAGAGGAGGAGGAGGAGGAGGAGATTGGATTTATACCCCGCCCTTCACTCAGAGTCTCAGAACAGCTTACAATCCCCTTTCCCTCCCCCTCCCCACAACAGACACCCTGTGAGGTCAGTGGGGCTGAGAGAGCTCTTGAGAGAACTGCTCTGAGAGAACTTGTGACTGAGTGGGGAATCACACCCGGTTCTCCCAGATTAGAGTCCACGCTCCTAACCACCACACCAAACTGGCTCCACTTTGAAAGCTTGTCAGGTGACCTTGGGCCAGTTCACACACTCTCAGCCTAACCTACCTCACAGGGTTGTTGTGAGGATAAACTGGAAAGGGAAAATTGTGGTGAACCACTTTGGGTCCTCAGTGGGGTATAAATGAAGCAAACGGATAAATAGATACTGAGAGATTGTTTTTCGGGATTCCCGCATGATCAGACTAAAGTGTGAAATAGTTCATGGTTTAACAAATGAGATTACTACCAAGTACTGGAAGGGAAGGCAACCTCCAGGTTAACTTCTCTTTGGGTGCTGGCTAAGAGTGCAGCACAGAGCAGAGTTAATGAGGGTAAGTCATTGTGTTTGTATAAAGTTCAGTCAAAGCTCAACTGACTTATGGTGACCCCAGCAAGGGGCTTCCAAGGCAAGCGAGAAGCAGAGGTGGTTGGCCATTGCCTTCCTCTGCAGAGTCTTCTTTAGTGGTCTCCCTTCCAAGTACTGACCCTGCTTAGCTTCCAAGTTATGGTGACCCCAGCAAGGGGCTTCCAAGGCAAGCGAGAAGCAGAGGTGGTTGGCCATTGCCTTCCTCTGCAGAGTCTTCTTTAGTGGTCTCCCTTCCAAGTACTGACCCTGCTTAGCTTCCAAGTTATGGTGACCCCAAAGCAAGTGAGAAGCAGAAGTGTCTTGCCATTACTGCCCACTGCAGAGTCTTCCTTGGTGGTCTCCCTTTCAAGCAGGGCCAGGAAAATACCACAGAATCCAGGTCTGCAGGTACTGGGCTTCACATGTGGAAGCTTTGATCACACATTATGTCAAACGCATGGGTGTCCAGTGGCCCAAAAGTGGGATAGGCACACTTCATGGGTAATACAGGTGGCCAGGCTTGTGAACTGGGGAATCCCTTCTTCAATACACAGATTGGGTTTAGGCAAGCCACTTTCCCATAGTTTGCAATACGGGGATAGTACTACCTGACCGGGTTGCTAGGATTACCGAGTGAATACAAATTGACAGCTTGCAACACTTACAAAACACTGCTATTATTTGTACTAGCGAATGCCCAGTGTTATGACAAGTGGACAAAGGAGTCGTGTACTGCAGGCATTCAAGCATGGTGTTGTGTTAAAATGTCCGAGTCCCCAGTTGTGCCATGGAAGCTTGTTGGGTGACCTTAGGCCAGTCACATACTCTCAGTCCAACTCACCTCACAGGATTGTTGTGAGGATCAAATGGAGAAAAGGAGTCTGTTGTAAGTCACTTTGGATCCCCTTTGGGGAGAAAAGTGGGATATTAGTGAAGTAGATAAATAAAATTCATGGGGTGCGGGTGACGGTTTGGCACACTGAGAACTTTTACATGAACAGGTTCACCGGGAAAGAAGAAGAAGAAGAGGAAGAAGAAGAAGCAGCAGCAGCAGTGATTGGATTTATACCCTGCCCTTCACTACCTGAAGGAGATGCTTATGATCCCTTTCCCTTCCCCTCCCCCTCCCCACAACATATACCCTGTGGGGTAGGTGGCGCTGAGAGAGCTCTCCTGAGAACTGCCCTTGAGAGAACAGCTGTGAAAGAACTTGTGACTGACCCAAGGTCACACCAGCAGCTGCGTGTAGAGGAGTGGGGAATCAAACCCAGTTCTCCCAGATTAGAGTCCACGCTCTTAACCACTACACCAATACCGGCATGTGGAAAACTTCCTTTGCTCAAACTCTCTGAGTTACATGTGACTCAAGCTTATGATGTGACCACCTCAACGTTCTCCACAAAAACTTCGATCAGCACCTTGTTGAGCAGCTTGAACCCAAACAGTATCTTTTTTTCCCCCAGAAGGAGGCTGTTCCAGCTTTTGACTGTTATTGCTCAGCCCCAAGAGTGAAACCATTTTGTGAGACAAGAGGCAGTAACTCAGTGATCATGGATATGTCATTAAATTGCCAAGGGAAATCTAGTGTGGGCAGGTCAGGCGCTTTACTGAGTTTACTGCATTAAATTGACCAACTTTTATTGAAAAGCACAGACTCCCTTGGATGCATCCTTTAAATGGCCAGTGTTGGATTCATTGCATTCCCTGCTTTTTGTGCTTGCATGGTCAGTACCATGTTACCACAGTCACACGAATGGAACGCAAGATGAATAAGATTCATGGGCAGGCACTGGAGGCACACAGAGACATCTAAGTAGTAAGTCTCAACTCAGAAATCTCAAGCTTATGCGTGTGTGTGTTTGTGTGCACGTGTGCTTAATATGTGCATTTTAAAAATATAACATTTCGCCACAGTATGGAATGACAGACTTTTATTTGTATGGGACAAAGGGCAGACAGAATTCCAGGGACTTGCTTGAAAATAGACCAGTAACAGGATTCCATGTACCTCAGCATCTAGTCATGCCTGCCACATGGCCACGGAGAAGTCTTCAGACAGCGCTGGCTCTTTGGCTTGGAAACGGAGATGAGCACCGCCCCCTAGAGTCGGATTCGACCGGCTTCCGAGGAAGGGAAACCTTTACTTTTTACCTTACAGTGCGGTAAGCTTACTATTCCTCCCCTCTCCTCCACCTTCGAGCCAGTTCCTGCCAGCCACGAAGCTAATGAGAACTTGAGAATTTACAGTCGGTGTTGCACAGATGGAGACCTGAGTGTTATGAATGGCACCGCTTGTGGGTGCCCATCTCATTTCAAATAAAGCCATCCATCCTGGAGCATCTGCCGGTATGCGGAGACAGAGCGAAAAGCAAGATGCGACTCTTCGTCAAGCACGGAGGCTTTATGGCGTAGGAGGACCAGAAGAGCCCGTCGCCTGAGTGATCCTTCCCATAAATCTGCCAGTTATCTAGCAGATACGCCACCAGCCTCTGCTAAATACGTGCCGAGGCGCTTGTGCCGCTGGAGTTGGGTAGAGAGTACACATCACACACCAGTAATTTATACCAAGGTGGAAGGCAAATCTATTAATGAGAACAAGCCTCCCTTTTTATTTTATATTCTTCCTAGACGCCTTTTCCTTCTCCGCTCAGCGATGATGACGTGCCCACTTTATCAACTCCTCGCTTTTCTGCCTGAATGATAGACCAGATGGCTGTTTTCAGGTACAGGCAGAAAAAAGTATCGCGGGAGCGTTGGCGTATTCTAGGGGCTCGCCGTTCAAGCATGGAATCCACTCTCTAGCGTCTGCTGATGTCAGCACCACTAACAGACTTTAAATTGCCGAAGTTTCTAGCCCCCGGGGGTGAGAGGGCTTGACAATTTATTTTTATTTATTTCACTTACCTTTCTCACTCAGACTCAAAGTGGATTACAGAATATTTTTTAAAAAAATAAATAAATCAGATAGCATAAGACAACTGATAGACCTGGGGTTCTTAAATTGGGGGTCCACAGACCCCCAAGGGGTGCATGGATGGATTTAAGGGGGTCCATGAACTTGTATGGGGGGGCAATTACATCTCTGTTTTTGCTAACCTCTAACTGAAATTTAGCACGTCCTTTAATTATGAAGGTAGGCAACCAGCCGTAATCGTATTAGCAATACCTGTGACTTTGAAACCAAATCTGGGCGTTTAACAGCCCAGATCAATCATTCTAGCACTTTATATGGACGGCCGCCATGCACAAACTGTGATGCTCTAATTGTAATTTTATTGTTAATAAGTTATATTGGCTGTTTTATTGACTGTTTTTAGATGTACTGTATCAATCTTTACTGGGTTTTAATGGTTGTAAGCCGCCCTGAGCCGCTTCGGCGGGAGGGCGGGATAAAAATCTAATAAATAAATAAACAAACAAACAATAGAAATCACAGATATTTTTGTATCATGTTACTGTTGTTGCAGGCATCTCGAAATATCATTTATGATAAGCGGCCATAGGCTTCACCAGAGTGCCAAAGGGGTCCGCGGCCCAAAAAATGGCTGAGACCCCTTGCCATAGACAATGCAGTAGGACTATGGTTACAGAATAGACAAGGACGAAGGAGGAGGAGGAGGAAGAGGAGGAGATTGGAAGTATACCCCACCCTTCACCCGGAGTCTCAGAGCGGCTTACAAACCCCTTTCCCTTCCCCTCCCTGTTGTGTATTCACTCCATCCAAAACCATGTTAAGCTTGAGACCTCAGCCGGATTCTAATCTGGAACAACACCATTGGCTGAAGCATAATCTGTAACCAATGGAAAGTAAGAGTCTGTGCTGGAGGGAAGACAAATGATTGGGTGTTATCTCTGTAACCTGATTGGATGTTAAACTACGTGAGGGCGTGGCTACCCCAGCCCCGGGAGAGTTTAAAAGGAGTTATGCTCCACTGTTGTTTTGTGTGTGTTGCCGTGTCATCTGATGCTGTGTGATCTTTGGAAGTTCTCGTTCTCAGTAAAGCTGATTCACTTGTTACTTACTTCGTTGTTGAGTTGCATGCTTAACACTCCCCACAACAGACACCCTGTGAGGTAGACAATCCCAACCTCCCCCCCATGGCATGTGTGTGTGTGTAAAGTGCCATCGAGTTGCATCCAACTTATGGCAACCCCGTAGCATTTTCAAGGCAGACATAAGCAGAGATGGTTTGCCATTGCCTGCCTCTGCGTATCAGCCCCAGACTTCTTTGATAATCTCCTATCCAAATATTAGAGACCCAGCTTGGTGCAGTGGTTAAGAGTGGCAGACTCTAATCCGGAGAACTGGGCTTGATTCCCCACCCCTTCGCATGCAGCCAGCTGGGTGACCTTGGGTCAGTCACCAGTTCTCTCAGAGCGCTCCCAGCCCCAGCTGCCTCGCACGGTGTCTGTTGTGGGGAGAGGAAGAGAAGGAGATTGTAAGCCCCTCGGAGACTCTTTTGGGTTAGTGGGGTACAAAACCAATTCTTCTTCTTCATCTGCCTTTGCATAGCAGCCCTGGGATTCCTAATGGTCTCCCATCCAACTACTAACCAGGGCCAACCCTGCTTAGCTTCTGTGATCGTACAAGATCGGACTAGCCTGGGCTGTCCCGGTCAGGGCAGATGAATAAGGATATTTGCCATTACCTGCCTCTGCATACCAACCCTAGAGTTCCTAGGTAGTCTCCCCTCCAAGTGCTTACCAGGACTGACCCTTTAGCTTCTGAGATCTGAAAAGACTGGGCTCGTCATAATGCAGAAAGTGGGTTACAAAGGTAGAAGGCCATGCAGTACAAGCAAGGTGATGCATACATTACATATTTCCAATCATATTGCAATCATATGCCTAATTCTGAACCCGGCTCCTGGACGGATAGTGTTTCCATGTTGCCACCTTATACAGCATCTATAAAGGTTATTGGCTATGACTGTAAAGCTAAGCTGGACTGTGTGAATAGTGTGCCAGGGCAATGGACTGGACGGTAGCCATGAGACAGTGCCACCCTACTGGAATGCTGGCATGTGCACAGACAAGGGAAACCTTGTCCTGGAGCAATGTGCCTACCAGGCGTGGACCCATGGTAGATGCCTCTCGCTCCTGCATGTTGTAAAATAGTCAAAAGTGTTTAATACTCAGACTATTAATGGATCTTGCTCTATTGGAAAGAAGAGATTTCTTTGCTTTTTAAAAACCTTTATTTCTAAGGGTAAAAGGTATACGGGATTACTACAAATAAACATAACACTAACAGCTACATTTTCTACGCTGCCTATAGTCAACACTAGCACACAGATAATGGAGAATCTCTCCTTCTTCTTGACCCCTAGAAAGGAAGTCACCTGAAATAAATGACCAATCTGTATCACAGTAGAAAGCTACTTTTCCCGGGCTAATTCCCCATTGGCTCAGTGCCAGGTATCCCTTCCAGGTCGGTCTAAACAATAGCAATACTAGGCAAACAAGTTAACCCTATAATGACTGAATTGTCAGACCTTGTAAACACATACATTTCCAACACTGCATCCCTGCAGCTAAATGCCAGAAGGATAGCCAGCCTCCCTGACCCTGCAAACTCATGGACCCAGCGGCAGTTCACTGAAGAGAAACCTTGCTCTGCAAAGAGAACCTGGACATTCCTTCACAGACACCATAGAAAGCTCTCTTCCCCATCACGCAAGCACCTCCCCCACCCACCTCTGCATATTGACAGCCCCAGGTGAAGCATGTACTCGTCCTAAACAAAAGAACTTCATCCATGATAGGATTAGTGATCAAGCACGTCTGCCAGCCACCCATCTTGATAATGCAGCTGTTAACTATCGAATCCTTAACACCGACTATCGGCAACGAAGCTGAGACATCGTTACTCTTTTCTTTCGTCTTCCCCCATTCCCCTTAAGAGATGTCACTATTAGAGAAACATTATTTCAGTTGCCCAACCATTAATCACATTCTCATGACCCATTAGTGTCTAGATTTTTCTAGCACTTCCTGGGGACTACATGACAAAGGAAGCATCTGCTTCCAGTCATTTTAGGGAATAAAAGGAAGGTAGGGCCCCATTGATCTCTCTCACACTTCTATTTTCCTAACCCCACCCTATCTTGCCGGTTCCATTCCTTGTGCAATTTGGGACCTTTCCACGTGTGTTGCTGGTCAACTCACAAGCCCCCTTCCCTAGTTATTTCCTTTTTCGCTGCAGATTCGACTCGCCACGTCGGACAAGTAATGTATCGCCCACCAATGATATTTTCCTGCTAATGCGGATGTCTCTGTATTTTTCTGTCTAAAATTCCTGGATCTGTATCGCTTGTGTGTATGTTTGATTTTATATTGTATCTGTGAGAATCCTTCAGTAAAAGAAATCACTGCTGTTTAAGATCTAGTCTCAGCTTCTATTTCTGGGATCTGGATAAATTGGACTCCCGTATACATAGGTTATTGGTGCCATAGTTAATGCCTATTGCCAATGAATATTCATAATTCCCCAGATTTATTAAGAAATGAGGCAATTTGGCTAACGATAGGAAAACCCAAAGAATGGGGCCAGATTCAAAAAGGGGGCTTTCTTCCAAAAACCTGAGGAACCTTGTCAGATTTGCAGGAAAAAAGTGGGGGGGACCCCAAATGGAGGGGGTTAAAATCCTGCCCCCAAAGAGAGGGTTGTTGTCTGTGCTTGCAACCCCAGATATCCCAGCAACCCTAGTACCAGTTTTGGGAGCCCACCACAGGTGGTAGCTTTGCCCTTAATGATCTGCTTATAGGCCTTCTGGGGCCATGGCCGCTGGATGAAACAGGTTCTGGACCAGATGGGACCGTTGCTCTCACCCAGCCGCTCTGAAGTTCTTAGGCAGCTCCCCATCCTAGAACAGAAATCCCTGCATAAAGGAAGAGATGCCTCTTCAAAATAGTGCCTGCTGCATTACGCGCACACAGAATCTAAAAACAAAAGTATTCTTTTCTTTTCACCCCTCCTGAGCTGTTGTTTCGTTTAAATGAAAACAGACCATGTCCGTTAATGAAAACACATACGTGGATGACACTGTTCGGTTAGCAAGGGTTCTTTTCAACCACTGCTAAATTTGGAAAGGCCTCGTTCCATTGTCGCTGAGTTATGACTTCTGGAATCCTTCCACAGTTACTGGCATGTTTTGCTGTAAGTGTGGATTGGTTGGATACAAAACTGATGGCTTGTATTCAGGCTAGCCCGACCTCGTTAAATCTCGGAAGCTAAGCAGGGTCAGCCTTGGCTAGTATTTGGATGGGAGACCACCAAGGAATACCAGGGGTATGGTGCAGAGGCCGGCGATGGCAAACCACCCCTGAACGTCTCTTGGCTTGAAAACCCTACGGGGTCGCCATAAGTCAGCTGTGATGATGGCGGCAACAACGATTTCTGCCCCACTGTTCAGTGAAAGGCGTATTCCCGTTTTGTTCACGGGCTACCATTCTGTGAGAATGCACCATTGGCCCTGACTGCAGGCGCCTGAGAAGCAAGGCTTTCAAGTTAAAGAAAATGAGCGAGACCTGATTGTTCCAAAGATACACTTGAAAGTCTGTGGACCAGTCCTCCTTAAGTGAATTCTCCAAGGCCACAGAAGAGACCAAGAAGAGGAGGAGGAGAAGAAGAAGAAGAAGAAGAAGAAGAAGAAGAAGGAGGAGGATCATTCGTAGGGTCACCATAAGTCAGAAGCGACTTGACAACACAACACTCAACAAACACAGCACAATGCCGACAACTCTGAGGCCTTGGATCTCTGCTTGGATCACCTGTTGTCAAGAACACACTCCAGAATCAGCAGACGAGCCCTTGCCTCTCCCCCAAGATATCACTCGTTACTATTAATCCACATGTAAGAAAGGAGCTGCGGTGGCTCAAGTGGTTAAGACGCTGAACTGAAGGCTGTGGAAGGGCAGTAGTTCGGCAGTTTGAGACCCGGGTGCCACATGATGGAGTGAGGTCCCATCTCTAGTTCCAGCTCCTGCCAACCTAGCACTTCGAAAGCAAGAAATTGCAAGTAGATAAATAGGTACTGCTTCGGTGGGAAGGGAACAGCGTTCCGTGCTTAGTCATGCCGGCCACATGACCACGGAAACGTCTTCGGACAGCGCTGGCTCTTCAGCTTTGAAATGGAGATGAGCACCGCAACCCTAGAGTCGGACTCGACTGGCTTTCAAGCAAGGGAGAGCTTTACCTTTACCTTATGATGGTTGCAGAAGTCAGCTGGTCTCTAGCTGCAGAATTCTGGACGCGCTCGGGCCAGGTGCAGAATTTTGGGTGCCTCGTTCAGCCTGTTCGGCCCCATCTGCCCCGCTTCACCAGCAATTAAACGGCGTGCCTAACAAGAAGGTGGCAAGCTATAGAAGGGGAAAGGGACTGGCGTAGAAGGAGAAAGCGCGAAAGCCAACAAGAGAAAGAGAGAAAGAGAGCAGCGTCTTCCCTTCCTTGGCGCCAGAGAGCCTTTTCTTTCCATAAAGGAAATTCGACAAAC
>NW_015175380.1:12686-15095 GCF_001447785.1 Gekko japonicus | reverse complement strand
GAATTAAGGCCCATTCCTGCCACTTGTCAGATCTGGCACGCTCCGGTCAACAGCTGGTGGAGGCAACTAATTAGTCCTCCGCTCTGCTCAGAGCCTCCGAGTGCAGCTTTCATTGGCAAAGAAAGGCTTGGCGGCCTCGGCCCCCTTTTCCCTCTCCTTATTAACGGAGCCCTGCGCCATCAGATTACCTTGGCCGGGGGCCAAGGCCTACATGTCCCTTGCCCTGCCTGATTTTCTCCATGGGAACGGGGATGCTCGCTTTGCCAAAGCAGCAGCTGGTAGATGGTTGGTAGATTACCTGCCAAACAGATTTACTAGCTGCAAAGGACAGCCGGCCTCTAGGATGGGTTAAATAAAGACCGGAGGGGCGGGGCGGGGGGACGTGGAAGGCAGGGAGGAAGGATTCTCGCAACAAAAAGATGCTTATCCCTATTTAAACATTTTTTTTCCTCTTAAAGGTTTCCAGACACCCAGCTGCTGATTTGTGGGCAGATCACATCCCTTTTCTTCTGAGTATGAAAGGCATTAAACAAATTAGGCTTTATCTTAATTTCAAGTCCCCCCCTGGGCTTTCATTCTACGAGAGAGAGAGAGAGAGAGAGAGAGAGGTCCCCTCCTTTTTCTGCAACTGATTTCCATAACTGGATGCCTTTCCTAGTTCTGGCGGACATCTGTTTCCTTTTTCTTTGGAACCGCGATTCCAGTTTGGTTTGCTCAGTCGCTACCGACTCATCTGGACCAGAACTGGGCTCGCGTCTGGAATACGAACTTGACATCAGACTAGGCTGTGTGGATGGCACCGTCAAAAACATTATTCAGGCGACCAAATTAAGATACAAGCTGGACTCATAAAAAACGGGAGATGGTTTTGGCACGAGAGGGGGAAGAGGACGTCGCGGGATGCAGATGGATCTACCGGCATTCGTATTGCAAAGATCTGTCATGCACACAGATGTAAGAAAGCACATAGACATGTTCCAGAGGTGGCTGCGTTTGGTCTGTGATAGAACAGCTGGATTTGAGTCCAGCAGCACCATAGAGTCCAACAAAATTTGGAGGGTTTTTTTTTTACCAGTTTTTGACCGTCAAAGTTTCCTTTGTCAGAAGAGAAGAAGAAGAGATTGGAATTATACCCCACCCTTCACTTGGAGTCTCAGAGTGGCTTACAATCTCCTTCCCCTTCCCCTCCCCACAACAGACACCCTGTGAGGTAGGTGAGGTTGAGACAGCTCTTGAGAGAACAGCTCTGAGAGAACTTGTGCCTGACCCAAGGTCACACCTGCAGCTGCATGTGGAGGAGTGGGGATTCAAACCCATTTCTTCCAGATTAGAGTCCATGCTCTTAACCACTGCACCAAACTGGCTCTCATCAGTTGGGAGTAGATCTGGCCTCTGGAGAACTGGTCTGCCCTCCATTGAATAAGCAGCGGCAATTGGATTTATATCCCACCCTTCACTACCTGAAGGAGTCTCAGAGCGACTTACAATCTCCTTCCCCTCCCCACAACAGACACCGTGTGAGCCAGTCTGGTGTAGTGGTTAAGTGTGTGGACTCTAATCTGGGAGAACTGCGTTTGATTCCCCACTCCTCCACTTGCACTGGCTGGATGACCTTGGGCAAGACATAGTTCTGGCACAGCTGTTCTTGAAAAAGAGCAGTTTCTGTCAGAGCTCTCTCAGCCCCACCTACCTCACAGGGTGTCAGTTGTGGGGAGGGGAAGGGAAAGGAGTTTGTAAGCCACTCTGAGACTCCTTTAGGTTGTGAAGGGCAGGGTATAAATCCAATCTCTTCTTCTTCTTCTAAATGGGGTGTGGGGAATCAAACCTGGTTCTCACAAATTAGAATCTGCCGTTCTTAACCACTACACCAAACTGGCTCTCTGAGGACCACCTTGTATCTCTGCTTTGACCTTCAAAAGCTTACCCAAAAAGTCTTGTTGGTGTCTAATGTGCTACATAACAAATGTGGAAAGTTGACTATGTACAAGCAAATGTTCCAGATGTGAGGGATTTCCCTCATAGTGTTCCTTTTATTGAGCAGAGGGACGGTTCCCCGGAGCACTCAAGGAAGCGATGGTCTGTCCCCTCTTGAAAAAACCATCTTTGGACCCGGCCAAATTGGCCAACTATCGGCCGGTTTCCAATTTGCCCTATTTAGGCAAACTTATTGAGAGGGCGGTGGCGTCACAGCTACAGGGCTACCTGGATGAGGCTTCCATCCTCGATCCCTTCCAGTCCGGCTTTCGCCCGGGCCACGGTATGGAGACGGTACTGGTCGCGCTGACTGACTATCTCCGTAGGCATCTGGATCGAGGTGGTGTGGTGGCACTGGTGTTGTTAGAGATGTCGGCTGTGTTCAACACGGTCGACCACCAGTTGCTGGCCCGCCGCCTCGCCGGCGCGGGGATT
>NW_015175380.1:9637-11272 GCF_001447785.1 Gekko japonicus | reverse complement strand
GGAGCCCTCGCTATTTAATAAAGATGGCCGTCAATTTGGGATTACTGTCCATCTTGGGGATTTAGATACAGGATAATAGAGCACCTTAAATACTGTTATGAATTTTATTGTGGATATGTATTATTGTTTTATTGTATTTTATCTATTTAATCTGGCATTAGCCGCTTGTTAGCCGCCCTGAGCCGCTTGGAAGGGCGGGATATAAATCTCAAAATAAATAAATAAATAAATAAATTCTGAATCTTATTCTATTGTTAGCATTTTGCACCAAACAAAGCAATCATACTAATGATGAAAGTGATTGAAATGTGAAATTCACTGCCAAAGGATGTAGTGATGGCCACAGGAATAAACAGCTTTAAAAGGGGATTGGATAGATTCATGGAGGATAGAATCAAGTCTATCAGTGGCTACTAGCCATAGTGATTGAGGGGAACCTCCACATTCAGAGGCAGTCAAACTCTGAATCACAAAGCCAGGAGGCAACATCAGCCTCTCTGCCCTGTTGTGGGACGTCCAGAGGAACTGGCTGCCCACTGTGTGAGACAGGATGCTGGACTAGATGGACTCTTGGTCTGATTCAGCAGGGCTCCTGTTATGCTCTTATGACCTCATCTCAGTGGCAGAATATCTGCTTTGCATGTGTGAGGTCTCTGGGTCAATCCCTACCAGGTCTAGGCCAAAGGACTAGTAGTTGGTGATATGAAAAACCTCTGCTTGAGACTTGGGGCAGTCAGCCAATCAGAGCAGACAATAGCCCTTTTCACCATTTACAGTGAGTGCACGTGCAATCTGTGTACAGTGTACACTTGATTTTTGTTGAGTAATTTCCATGTTACACTCAATGCATGCACATCTGAATATGGGACTGAGACCTCACATTTATTCAGGGACTGGTCCCCAGTTACATTGCTGATTGGAAGTCCGATCCCATTGTCTGCATTGACCTAAGGGTGTGTACTCCACCTGGAGTCTCAGTAAGGCAGACAAACTAGGAATGATGTAAATAAAATAACACCTGATGTGGTACAATCCATTCAAATACCTCCGGGCTCTCCCCTCTCAGTTTGGTGTAGTGGGTAAGTGCGTGGACTCTAGTCTGGGAGAACTGGGTTTGATTCCTCACTCCTCCACATGCAGCTGCTGGATGACCTTGGGCAAGCCATAGTTCTGTCAGAGCTGTTCTTGAAAAAGAGCAGTTTCTCTCAGAGCTCTCTCAGTCCCACCTACCTCACAGGGTGTCTGTTGTGGGGAGGGGAAAGGAGTTTGTAAGCCACTCTGAGACTCCAAGTGAAGGGCACAGTATAAATCCAATATCAACATCTTCTTCTTCTTCTTCTTCTTCTTCTTCTTCTTCTTCTTCTTCTTCTTCTTCTTCTTCTTCTTCTTCTTCTTCTTCTTCTTCTTCTTCTTCTTCTTCTATCTCCTGCTTTGGTGAACCATAAGGGGACTGGTTCTTCTGCTATAGCAGAAGACCTTCCACCCACTACCTCCAGTCCCCTACTGCTGTCCAGTGCAGCAACAGGAGAAATTTGTACTGGGGGTAGGGTGGGGGTCACGAAAAAGTGATGTCAAGTATTGCTACAATAGGGCTGTCAAGCACCTGGTCAAGGTGGAAAAATCCCCCCCGCTCTG
>NW_015175380.1:4874-9592 GCF_001447785.1 Gekko japonicus | reverse complement strand
GATTTTTTTTTTTTAAAAAAAAAACCCCCAACCCCAGGTAAAGCGTCCCCCCACTTTGGGGGGGGGGGGGCAGAAGTGACATAAGGTCATTCTAGGAATCACCAGAAACTCTATTGTTAAAGCCACAGAGTTACTGGCAATCCCTAGAGCTACCTGTGTCACCTCTGGCTTTTTTTTTTTACCAGAAGTCATGTGACATTTCAGCCAGTGTTGCCCCCCCTTTATCCCCACCCACAGCCCTCCCACTGGTTTCCAGGCAACCCTATGAGTGCTCTAGCAATTGCCACAAACTGGAGGAATTTTTGGGTTCCATATTTGCAGGAATGCTGTGACGTCACTTCTGGCTATACGCAACACAGACCCTGCTCTCAGGCCCAAAGACCTGGAAGGAGGTGTGGACACAAAAAATGACCTCTGAGCTGCAGGAGCTGCAGAGGGAAGACAGCTTCGTAGCTTGCATCTCAGTGAAAAAGAACCAGGCATCAATTTTTATTTTTTGGCCTGGAGGCTTCGTTTAAAATAGTTATATTGGTAACTTCCTGTTCTTGGCTGGGTACAGCAGATGGCGGGGACACCTGTTCATCTCAGACCAGCTTCTTGCATGGCCTTGGCCCGTTTCTGGCCAAAAGATTACATGCCTGTTTGTTATGAATTCAAGCACTCCTCCAAAATGGGATTAGCAGAAGAGAATGTGCGCATTTAAAAAAACAACAACCCAAAAACAACCCCTCCCAAACATCCCATAGCGTCAAAAGTCACAGACTTGGGCATCTCTCGACTCCGCAGACAAACAGCGCCTCTTCAGAGGTCCTCTCCAAACAGGGCCGCAGGGCCTCGCTTAGGACAGCTTCATCAGTCCATCTGCCTTCATTGTCCTGCCCCGGGGGGGGGGGGGCTGGAAGAGAGAGACAAAAGACGCAGGCTAAAAGGGTGCCCCCTCCCTGCCCTCTCCCGCCCCTTCTGGGAAGCGGAAGTTTAAGGAGCTAAAGCCGAGAGGGATTCATTATTGGGGGGGGGCTTTCTTATTAGCGTGCGGGTGGCGTGCCAGCCTGCCCGGCTTTCTTGCGGAGGCAGCAGTTGTCAAGGTCGCGCCTTAATTACTTACAGTTTCGGGGGGGGGGGGAAGAGAGAGAGGTCATTGCTCCAATGTCAGGATGAAATCCCAAAGGGGAAGACGTCAGAGGCCCGAGCGGTACAATATTTATGAGAAGGACAATGTGTAGTTCTTAATGGCCCAGGAAGAGGAGTGGGGTTTTTTTTTGTCCGATTCCTTGGATACTGGAGGCTTCTGATTTGCCTGATGATGGTTTAATTGGTACATCAATCGACTCGTATTTGAAATCCCCCCCCTTGAAATCTGACCTCCGTTTAATCGCCATTGTAGTCCACCTCCCTCTCCCAGCCATGGGTAGATACATCAGCAGCTACCTAGGGGTGCCAACCTCCTCTTGAGGCCCAGAGATCTCCTGGAATGACAACTGGAATGCTGAGAGTAATGAAGGGAGAGACCTTCCCGTTATGCTCCATCCCTCTTTTCTTAAGCATGGAGGTGACCTTACAGCCAGTGTTCCCTCTAAGCTGAGTTAGTGTGAGCTAGCTCACCGTTTTTTAGCCTCCAGCTCACAGATTTTTGACTTAACTCAGGAAGGATGGCTCCAGAGCAAACTGATTTATGCAGTAGCCAAATCCCTCACACAACTTTAATGCCAGTTGCTCTTCAAGTAGAATTTTTGCTCGCAAGACTCCACAGCTTAAAGGAAGCATTGCTTACAGCATCTTTTTCTTTGAAGTGAGGCGAATGGTGATTCCTCAGTTAAGGATATATCTGGTCATCACAGCAGTCTCCAATTTTGACATATTTATTTCCTTCACTATGTTTCCCCCCAGAATTAAACCCAAACAAATGGTAACCACATAAATCATATAATAAAATCATAGAGTTGGAAGGGACCTCCAGGGTCATCTAGTCTAGCCCCCTGCACAATGCAGGAAATTCACAAATACCTCCCCCTCCACACCAGCAGTGTCTCCTGTTCCACATCCAGAAGATGACAAAAAACCTCCCGGATCTCCAGCCAAACTGGCCCAGAGAAAAGCTAAGCTTATTATTCCCGTATTCCAGTGAGTATCTGGAAGGCCAGATAATGAAACTGAAGCTCAAATACTTTGGCCACCAAAGGAGAAGGGAGCACTCACTGGAGAAGACCCTGATGCTGGGAAAGTTTGAAGGTCAAAGACGACGGGGACGGCAAAGGATGAGATGGTTAGACAGTGTCATAGATGCAACGAACATGAAATTGAGCCAACTTCAGAGGACGGCGGAAGACCGGAAGGCCTGGCGTGATCTGGTCCATGGGGTCGCGAAGAGTCGGACTCGACTGTGCGACTGAACAACAAAAAACCCTGAGTGTTCCCTGGAAGCCCAGATACTGAAGCTGAAGCTCAAATACTATGACCACCAAATGAGAAGGGAGCACTCACTGGAGAAGACCCTGATGCTGGGAAAGACTGATGGTCAAAGAAGACGGGGACGGCAAAGGATGAGATGGTTAGACAGTGTCATCGATGCAACGAACATGAAATTGAGAAAACTTCAGAGGACGGCGGAAGACAGGAGGGCCTGGCGGGATCTGGTCCATGGGGTCGCGAAGATTCGGACTCGACTGTGCGACTGAACAACAACAACAAATCTTCATTATGCTGTATGTTAATTTACTGCTCTCATCCTCTACCTATATGTATGGAGTGGTGAATTCCATCTCATTGTATCTGAGGAAGTGTGCGTGCACACGAAAGCTTATACCTTGAATAGCACTTGGTTGGTCTTAAAGATGCCCCTGGACTCGAACGTTGATCTTGGATCCTAGTCATGGAAGTTCAGCAAAAGTACTTTCTGTTCCTGGCCCTGTTGTGTGGATTTTTTGATCCATATTCTGGGGCAATGTTCAATGTTATCTTGCTTTGAGCCATCCTAGGTACGCAGATGTGGAGAGGCACTATATGTTAAATAAATGAAATAAGTTCAGACTGCAGATGGGGAGACTCACATTTTTAACCGGAAAAATTCCTTGCAATTTTTTTTTTTTAAAAAAAACCCCTTATCGTGGCCTAGCCCTTTGCATGCTGTGCTAGTTTCTCACGTGAATAATTTTTATGCAGACGTAAACAGTACAGGCCAATGTCTCATCTCTGTACTTTGCCACCTCCTGCTCATGTAGGCCAGGCCCAACATTTAAACTGAACCTAAGAACATAAGAGAAGCCAATGCTGGATCAGGTCAATGCTTCGTCCAGTCCAACACTCTGTCACACAGTGGCCAAAAATACCAGGGGCAAAGGTCTGCTGCAAAGGTCCAGTGCACAAATGATTGCTAGGGAGACACCATCCTTGCATACTGGAGGCGCAAGGAAGCCTTTCTTTCTCTACCACATGCAGAACAGCACTAGCGAGTGGGGTGTCCCTTATGAGGCCTTTTTTGGTTTTGCCACTGTTGGGGCATAGGAATCCCCTGACTCCAAGTCCCATTGCCTGCCACTGCTCCAGCTGATGCCAGGAGAAAAAATTCAAAAACATTGGTATCACATGTGCTGCTACATCACTTCCATGGAAAACCTGGCTGTGACAAAGGGTAGCTCTAGGCACTGCCAAAAGCTCTATGGTTTTACCATAGAGTTTCTGCTGATTCCTAGAACTAACCTCTGTCAATATGCAGATCAGGAGTCTATGTGATCAGGAATTCATGTGCAGGGCCTGAGTTCATGAGCAGAATTATGTGCAGGATGCTTCTCAAGTACTCAGGGATTGCCTCCAGCACATTAAACTGTGAAACAGATCAGTGGTGCTGTGCCTTCATCATAGTGGATGACTGTGCATTGAAAGGGCTGTCTAGCCCACCACTATGCCACATGGTTTCCAGTCCTGAAAAACACAAAATGTCAACATCTGACAACAGCGCTACAGATAAGATTAGAATTTCAGCAGCCAATCCATATGCAAAAGAACCTCCTCAGGAAAGCTCCTCCATTAGCATGTCACAGCCTGGGAAACTCCTACAAGATAATGACTCAGCCCTACCCCACCTTCCTGAATAGATATAAATTACCTGCCTACCTTTTTTCTTCTCACCTTGACACAGAGAGTACTCCATCTTTCTGTGTTATACCTCTGAGGATGCCAGTCACAGCCGCTGGTGAAACGTCCGGTAGTACAATGCCAAGACCATGGCCATACAGCCCGGAAAATCTACAACAACTAATTATGCCACTTCCTGTGGGAAATGGCTAATAGGCCTAAAAATCCAGATGTTGCCAGTACAGTACAGTACGACATCCAGATTTCTTGCTTTGCATCAGGGCTATTCTGAGAGCCAGTGAGTATCATAAAGATCATATAACATTTTGCAAGGTTTTTTTTAAGTGCCACATGAAAGGTTTACAGCAGCATGTTTGGAAAGTAGTACAAAAGCCCCAGCGATTACAGTTTCAGGTCAGGCCCCGAAATCTCTGAAACTGATTGTTGGCATCTAGAAAGGTTGCTAAAAGCCACATTGTGTATTGTTACCATGGTGTTACTACTCGACACTGCTGTTTAATTACACGAGAGGCAGTTAATCAGGTCAGAGAACCCTCTTCATAACCGATAACCACGGAGAAAATATGATGGAAATTAATTACAGGGAAGGAAGCAGGGAGGAGTCTCTCGGTGTTTCTGAGAATGCC
>NW_015175380.1:1782-3736 GCF_001447785.1 Gekko japonicus | reverse complement strand
ATGTATTGAGCCAGTCTGGCGTAGTGGTTAGGAGCACAGACCCTAATCTGGGAGAACTGGGTTTGATTCCCCACTCCTCCACATGCAGCTGCTGGAATGACCTTGGGTCGGTCACAAGTTCTCTCAGAGGTGTTTTCTCAAGGGCAGTCCTCGAAAGAGCTCTCTCAGCCCCACCTACTTCACAGGGTGTCTGTTGTGGGGAGGGGAAGGAAAAGGCGATTGTAAGAACCTCTGGGACTCCAAGTGAAGGGTGGGGTATAAATCCAATCTCCTCCTCCTCCTCCTCCTCCTTCTATCTGCATGCCAATTAATTCTCCAATAACCAGTCAGAAGCCTTGCTGGGCAAAAGCCCCACTTGGGCCCACCCACTTAAAAAAAAAAAAACAACCTCTGGTGTGTGCCAGGAAAGATGCCCACCGTCACCACGTTAAGGATCACTGGACTGAGGCATTAAAACAGCCCTGGATCTGAGATAAATGGCTTCTGTAGTGGTGGCCATGGAGCAGACTGGCACTGGGTTGGATCCAGCCAGGATTTCCACTGGCGAAGAGGGAAAAGGGTTCCTTTCCTCTTCTTTTTAAAGCTTTTATTTCAAAAAGAAAAAAAATTACAATACTATAAAATGTTAAATCATATTTTTTTCATTTTGAAAGAACTCACCTTCAGCAACAACAACATAACTGTTACAATGTTATAAATACAATATTTAAAGTTTGCTGATATAACGAGGGATTGGCACAAACCGGCTCACAAATAAAAGTCTGTGATAAATTCTGGTCAGTTTGTGGTTTGCGAAGCGATGTTTATGAACTGAAGCGATGCCACGAACTTCCACAACGTTTAAGGCCATTTGTGGTGATTCGTGAAGAGCAGAAAGCAGAGGTTTAAATAGCTCAGAGCCATTTAAACCTCTGTTTTCAGCTGTTTGAGTCCAATGGCCTGGAGCCATTTAAACTCCTGCTTTCTGCTCCCCAGTCATGAACCATGAACTGAACTGAACCACAAAAATGCAGTTTGTGCCCATCTCTAGATATAACCATTACTTTATTAATGCTTGGTCTTGACTATTTATTCATTTTCATTATCCTATTTAAAGTAAAAGTGAGGCACAGTTGTACAGGTCTAATGTCATATTTAATTCTTGCTTCCAGTTTTTTTTTTAAAAAATCTGGCTATCAGAAAAACAAGGTTTTTAAAATATAACTGTCTTTCAGTTAAACATGTTCTGACCATTTTGAGAGTTTCACAGTACCCCATACTTTTTGAATCCAAGATTTGATTGTGAAATGTTTATCAGATTTCCAGTTTTTACTAATAGAAATTTTGCTGCTATAATCATGTCAAGAATCATCCTTCTACTAACTTTGATAAATATGATAAATTTCTGTAAGGTGTCCTTTCTGACTTCCAAAAAGGCTGTGCTGGGGATCATGGGACCTGCGTGGAAAAAGCCAATGGAACAGTCACAGAAATAATGAGACTGAGGGTATCTCTGGATCCAGCCCACTAATGGATCTATCTGTCGTGAATTAGTATTTTCTATTGTCTCTTCACTAGCAAAAACCCCAACCCTGATAGGTCTCATGGGATCATATGTCTAATGGGTCATTCAGTGCTGATTGTATAATACTGTAAATGGTTCTCGGGGGAGGGGGATTGAAGGGAGAACACTGCTGTGTAAAAACGTTGGGGAGGGGCTTTGTCTTAGTGGTAGAGCATCTGCTTGGCATGTAGAAGGTCTTAGATTCAATTCCCAACAACTTCAGTTGAAAGGTCAGGTAGCAGGTGACCCTCTGCCCAATACCCTGTGGCTTTGTCTTAGTGGTAGAGCATCTGCTTGGCATGTAGAAGGTCTTAGATTCAATTCCCAACAACTTCAGTTGAAAGGTCAGGTAGCAGGTGACCCTCTGCCCAATACCTTGGAGCAGAGGTCATTTCGGGGGGGGGATCGCGG
>NW_015175380.1:694-824 GCF_001447785.1 Gekko japonicus | reverse complement strand
TTTCCGCCGTTCTCTGAAGTTTGCTCAATTTCATGTTTGTTGCATTGGTGACACTGTCTAACTATCTCATCCTTTGCCGTCCCCTTCTTCTTTGACCTTCAGTCTTCCCCAGCACCAGTGCCTTCTCCAG
>NW_015175380.1:0-574 GCF_001447785.1 Gekko japonicus | reverse complement strand
TTAGGACTGACTGATTTGATCTTCTTGCAGTCCAGGGGACTCTCGAGAGTCTTCTCTAGCACCATAATTTGAAAACATCTATTCTTCGGCGCTCAGCCTTCCTTATAGTCCAGCTCTCACAGCCATACATGACTACTGGGAATACCATTGCTTCTGAACATTCCCAAGTCCCTCAGCCTTTCCTCACAGGGCTTGGTCTCCAGGCCCCCGATCATCCTCATTGCTCTCCTCTGTACCCGCTCCATTCCAGACTTTTTTCATGCCCTTGGAAAAGTTTCACAGGGTGAAGATATGAGAAGGTGCAGGATCTAGACTGAACATTCCCAAGTCCCTCAGCCTTTCCTCACAGGGCTTGGTCTCCAGGCCCCCGATCATCCTCATTGCTCTCCTCTGTACCCGCTCCATTCCAGACTTTTTTCATGCCCTTGGAAAAGTTTCACAGGGTGAAGATATGAGAAGGTGCAGGATCACAACTGCTATCTGTGCTTCCTACCTGTGATCGCCAGCTCTTTGCACACATAGACGTTTATACAGGTGCTGCATACACTCTGTGAGCACACACAGAACCTATGCA
>NW_015175379.1:789654-795556 GCF_001447785.1 Gekko japonicus | reverse complement strand
GTGAGAAAATTAATGAAATTTCAGAGCAATTGAAGGTAGATACACAGGAGATAAAAGCAGACATAAAAAAAATTATGGAGAATTCAACAATGTTAGAAGAGAAGGTTGACGACATAGAGCAAGAAGTACAAGAAGTTAAAGCAAAGGTAGATACGCTGGAACAATCCCTGATCTCGTTAGAAATGGAAAAGGCGGAGACCATGCTGAGATTCCAAAATATAACAGAAAAAGTTGAGAAGGACTTAAAAGAAGTATTAGTCAAAAATTTGGCAGAACAATTTGAACTAGAAAATGAAAAAGAAATATATGAAGATATAGCTACAATACAACGAAAAAATTCTAATTACACCAGAAAGCACAAACTTCCAAGGGAAGTCCATGTTAAATTTTATAAAAAGAAAACCAGAGATTTAATTATACAGGCAGCAAATGACAAAAAATTAATAATAATGGGATCAGAAATAAAAGTGCTCAAGGAAATTCCGTGGAAGGTAAGAGAGAAACGTAGATCCTATGACATACTCACAGAACTCCTAAGGAACAGTCAAATACAATACAGATGGCTGATACCTGAAGGAGTCCTATTTACCTACAAAGCGCGAAGATACAGAATAGATTCTGTATTTAAATTGGAAAATTTTCTTGAGAAAGAAGGAGAAGATCTAGGATGGCAGACAGAAAGAGAAGGAGATGAAGAGGAAGAAGATAGCGACATACAAGAAGAAACAACAAGTAGGGAAGAGACAACGAGTAAAGAAAAAACAGAGACACACAAGGGAAAAAAATCACAACAACTAAGATATAAAACAGAATCCCAAATAAGAACAAGACTGCAACTGAAAAAGATAGTTAAGTCGAAAACAGAGCACTAGAATGGCTACTAAAAAACTATCCTTCCTATCGGTAAACATCAATGGGTTGAACAGCCCACAGAAAAGGAAAAAAACCTTCCATCAATTGTTAAAACTAAATTTAAGCGTCGCATGTCTCCAAGAAACACATATTAAAGAAGATCACGCTAAGTATTTGGAATGTAAGAAACTTGGTTTAGCTTTTGTTGCATCAGATTTGGAAAAGAAAAGAGGGCTAGTGACATATGTAAGAGAAAATTTAAACCCAGAACTTATTTGTAAAACCAGAAATGGTAGGATCTTGGTGGTAAAAGTTAGATATAATGGAAAAGAACTTTATATTGTTAATATATATGCCCCAAACCAACAACACGAAACCTTTTACAAAGAACTGAAAGAGATTTTAGTGAAAGAGTGCCCAGGAGATATAATGGTTGCGGGAGACTTCAATGCAGTATTTAATGATAAAGAAGATAGGAAAAGAACTAATAAACCATCAAGAAGTGGTACGCTACTTCCCAAATCCTTTATACAAATGGCGGAAGAGCTCAATTTAGTAGACATTTGGAGAACTAGAAACCCTTTTAAAAAGGACTATACCTTCTTCTCTAATAGATTTAAAACCTGGTCCCGTATCGATATGATATGGATAAATGTTGAACTAGCAAAAGACTTATTAGAAGTAGAAATACTGCCGAACACATATGCGGATCATAACCCAATGTGGATTATTTTAAGTGAAGGATTTAAGAATGTAAGATGGAGGATGAATGGATATCTTCTTCAAGATAAAAAATTTGTGGAAAAATTAAAAAGAGACATCAAAGAATTCATTAAAATTAACAATACAGAAGAGGTATCGTTAAATACGGTCTGGGACACCTTAAAAGCCTATGTGAGGGGATTACTAACAACACAAGATATTTGGAAAAGGAAACAAAAAAGAGAAAAATATAGAAATCTGTTGGAAAATTTAAAAAAGGAAGAAGATAAACTAAAGAAGGATGGTAACCTAAGAGAACCGAGAGTAAAAATAAAACTACTCCAACATCAGGTTAACATATTATTAACACAAGAAGTAGCAAAAAAGATAGAGTATGCCAAAGCATATTATTTTGAGAATGCTAATAAGCCAACGCGCTGGCTGGCATATAGATTAAGAAAAGAAAGTGAAAAAAGAACAATCTCTGCACTCAAGAATGAAAACTTGGAAACAGTATACACGAATGATAAATTAAAAAAAGTGGCGGAAAATTTCTACGCAAAACTTTATAAACAAGAAAAAACAGACGAGAACGAAATCCAAGAATACTTGAAGAAACATAACACATTAAAGTTTACAGAGGCACAAAGATTAACTTTAAATGAAACAATTACTATGTGTGATATAATGGAAGCGTTGAAAAAGCAGCAGAAGAAGAAATCACCAGGCCCGGATGGATTAACGATAGAATTATACTTAATAATAGAAAATGAAATAACTCCACTA
Organism: Gekko japonicus; assembly: GCF_001447785.1. Taxonomy (NCBI): domain Eukaryota; kingdom Metazoa; phylum Chordata; class Lepidosauria; order Squamata; family Gekkonidae; genus Gekko; species Gekko japonicus. The sequence goes on along the minus strand of NW_015175379.1, from coordinate 793,216 downwards.
TATAAAGATCTTCTAAAGAGTATCTTAGAAACATCAAAAGTACCACAGTCATGGAATGAGGCATTGATCACACTAATCCATAAGACAAACACGGAAAGCTTGGAAATAAAGAATTATAGACCAATTTCTTTACTAAATGTCGATTATAAGATCTTTGCGACTATAATAGCAAATAGATTCAAAAAAGTTTTGTCCCAAATTATACATCATGATCAAGCGGGCTTTCTTCCAAGAAGACAAATCAAGAGGAACATAAGGATTATAGTGGATAGTATTGAATACTACGAAATGCATCCAGGGAAAAAGTTGGCATTAATGTTTCTCGACGCGGAGAAAGCCTTCGATAATGTAAATTGGGACTTTATGAAATTAAAATTAAAACACTGGGACTGTGGAAGCCTATTTATGAATATGATAGAGTCAATTTATCATGAACAATGGGCGAAGATTATAGTAAATGGAGATTTGACCCAAAGAATCCCCATTGAAAAGGGGACAAGACAAGGGTGCCCACTGTCCCCTCTATTATTCATCTTTTGTTTAGAAACGTTAAATGAAATAGTGAGATCAAATGAAGACATAAAGGGTCTCAAACTAAAAGGTGAAAACTTCAAGCTATTGGCCTTTGCTGACGATTTGGTTTATATCTTGGAAGAACCTATGACTACGATTAAGATCTTGCTACAAATAATACAGCGATATGGAAAGGTATCAGGCCTCAAAATAAATATGAATAAAACGAAACTGATAACAAAAAACTGTACAAAAGAAGATAGAAGAGAATTACAAGAAAATACTAATTTAGAGATAGTAAAAAAGGTGAAATACTTGGGTATTAATGTTACAAATAATAACAATGACTTGTACGAAAATAACTATAAACTAACTTTAGAGGAAATTAAAAAAGATATACAAAAATGGCAAGATCTACAAATTTCATTCATGGGAAGAATTGCCATGATCAAAATGAATGTGTTACCGCGTATTATTTTTCTAATACAATGTCTTCCAATCCTTAAAAATAAAAAGTTTATTGAAGAGTTAAATAAGTTGACAAGAAAATGCATTTGGCAAGGGAAAAAAGCAAGAATAAAATTAAAACTGTTGAGAGAACATAAAAAGAGAGCTGGACTAAGTCTTCCGGACTGGGATCTGTACTATCAGGCAGCAGCACTGGGCTGGATAAAAGATTGGGCCCTAATGGAAGATAAAAAGGTATTAAAGCTTGAAGGTCATGACCTACCCATGGGCTGGCATGCCTATATGTGGTATAATATAGATAAGCCACAAAAGACCTTCACAAATCACACAATAAGGGGGCCCTTGATGCAAGTTTGGAGACAAATAAAAGGGAAAAATTATGTGAAAATACCTAAGTGGATCTCTCCTATAGAAGCATTTGTGATGCCAACGTTAATGACGGAAGGAAAGACCATACCATATAAGAATCTATTAGGTGATCAGAATGAACTTAAAAGTTGGGAAACACTACAAGAAATGCATGTAAACCTTTCAATTTGGGAAAAGAATCAATTAATCTCAAGATATACAAGAGATAAAAAAACTGGATTTTACGACACAGATATACAATTAGATAAACTTTGGTTGCGGGAGACAGAAAAACAGATCGGGAAAATTTATAAATTTCTACTAGAAGAAGAGCTAACAGCTGAATGGGAGAAACCATTTATGATTAAATGGGAAAGAGATCTGGGGCGTAAGCTTCAGAGAGAAGAATGGGAAAAATCTTGGAAATCAATCAAATTATTAAGATCAATACCTTATAAAGAGAACATAATAAAAATGAATTATAGGTGGCACTGGACGCCAGATAGGTTGCAAAAATGTTACGCAACCGCATCTGGAAACTGTTGGAGGTGCAAAAATAACAAAGGAACACACCTACATATTTGGTGGAATTGTGATAAAATCCAAAGATTCTGGAAAACCACTAGACAGTTGATAAAGGATATCACAAAAATAGATTTACCTTTACACCCAGAAATCTTTCTATTAAACATTATACCTAATGGCATTAAATACAACGAAAAATGTGTTATTACATATCTAATAACAATGGCAAGAATATGTATCGCGAAAAACTGGAAATCAGATATTATACCAACTAGGGATGAAATGACTGATAAACTTTTTGAGATAATAGAAATGGATAAGTTGAACATGTTGATGGCTGGAAAACTAGAAGATAAATTTAATCAGAAATGGCACAAAGCCATAATGTGGTTTGAGATAAACTTGTAAACCCCCAAATGTAAATCTATATTAAGTGGAAATGAATGTATGATGGAAAACTGAAAATAAATATTTTTTTTTTAAAAAAAAGAAGCTATAAAAGAAGTAAAAATTATACTTGAGGATTTTGAATGCTGTTCAGGTTTAAGGGTTAACATGGCTAAATCAGAAATTATGTATCTTAATGTGAGTAGAGAGGGGGGGAAAGAAATAAACAAAATTACAAGCATGGGAATGGGCACTAAAAACTCAAATATTTAGGTATAGTATTACAAAAGAATATTGATAGAATTTCGGAGCTTAACTACAGCAGGATATGGAAGAAAATTGAAAAGGAAATGGGGAAGTGGACAAATAAAACCTTAGGCATATCCACTAGAATTAGGAGTGTTAAAATGTTTTGGATACCAAAATTAATATACCTATTTCAAATGATATCTCACTAGGGGCTAATATTAATAGACTAGAACAATGGAATAGGAAGATTAGAGAGTGGATATTTGGCAGCAAAAAATGTGGAACCCAAAAAAGGCTGGTATATAGTCACAAAGTGGAGTTGGGTTGGGGAATCCCTGAGTTGAAGAGCTATTATGAAGCTTTCCAAGTTAAGCAGTTATTAGAGATAGGTGAAGGTAATGAGCAGAAATGGGTCAGATTTGAAAATGAGATCAATAACAACATAGGACGCTTTGGGATTTTCTCTAAAGTTACTGAAAAAGATCTTAAATCAATTAAAGTACCCAGAAATGCAGCACTAGAAGCCTGGAGTAAGTGGCAGCCCACATGGTTAGGAACAAACTCAAGATGGGCACCAATAGAGGCCATCCATAGCGAAATAAGCGAAAATAAATGGTGGCAGTTGCTATGATCAAAAGGGTATTATAGATTGGGAGACATGTTTAGGCAAGGCAACCTAAAACCGGTACATGAAATAACCAAAGAGATAGGTAAGCAATATTGGCTTAAAATAATAGCACTTCATAGTATGGTAAAAAAGATTAATGAAAAAGAAGAAATCTGGTCAGAAGAACCAATAGAAGAAATATACAAAGGGATGCAAAAGTCAAAACAAGGACTAGCAGGGAAAATTTATAGGAAAATTATATCAGATAAAGATAAGACAATATCCTATTTACAAAAAAACTTGGATGAAAGAAGGTCAGATAACAGAAAACATGGCAAGCAAAATTATGAAGGGAATAGAGGAAATTAAAGTGATTAAATTTAATGAAATGGAGCATAAATTCTTTACAAAATGGTACAAAACACCAGCACAATTGGCAAACATGTTCCCAGGAGCGAGTCTCAT
>NW_015175379.1:769832-789626 GCF_001447785.1 Gekko japonicus | reverse complement strand
ATTTTGTTACAGGAAAACACCAAGATGGGTTGCCCCATTAGAAGCCTTTATCCAACCAGCAGTTATAACAATGAATATGAAAGAAAGCTACCAAACTTTATTAAATAAACATAATGAACTTAAAACAGAAGAAAAACTTAGACAAGAAAATAATCTATCATGGTGGGAGCAGATAACATTACGGGATAGATACAAGAAAGATATGACAAGAGGTTTTGAAGACCAAAATAATGAACTTGACAAGATCTGGCTATCCTCGAACGACAAATTAGTACAGAAACTATATAGATTTCTGTTACACACACACTTGATCTTAGCCAAAAGGCCGAGAAGCGATATATATAGATTTCTGTTAAGGGATTATGAACAGGATGAAGAAATTAAATCTGTAATGATCACTTGGATGAAAGATATAGGAAAGGAATTAGAGGAAGAAAAATGGGCTGGTATATGGAAGTCAGTCAAATATATGAGAGCGGTAGCATATAAAGAGAACGTTTATAAAATGTTTCATAGATGGCACTGGGCTCCAGACAAGCTAGCCAAATGTTATGAGGGATATCCAAACCGGTGCTGGAAATGTAAAGAGTGTAAGGGGACTTTCTATCATATGTGGTGGGAATGTGACAAAATGCAAAGTTTCTGGAAGATGGTTAGAAAGGTAATTCAAGAAAGCCTGGGGAAAAATCTAGCGCTAAAACCCGAAATATACCTGCTAAATATGATACCGATAGAATACAACAAACAGGATGCGTATGTATTAAGCTATATTATAACAGCAGCTAGACTGCTAATAGCTCAAAAATGGAAAGCTGAAGTTATACCTACAAGGGAAGAATTAATATATAAATTACTGGAACTAGCTAGAATGAATAACTTAAGTCTAATGATACAAAATAAAAAAGAAAAGGTACACGAAAGGAGGTGGGAAAAAGTATATAGGTGGATAGAAAAACTGATAGAAAATTAGTAACCCCAACTTGTAAAGAAAAAACAAGAAATGAATGACTCTGATTTATATGTAACTTGAACAGATGAAATGTTTGTATATCTAAAGTTCAATAAAATAAAAAACTGTAAAAAAAAAAAAAAGATACGGTGACCAGAACTGTAAACAGTGTTCCAAATGAGGCTTGCACCATGTTGTCGCCCACTCATCCAGTCTGTGGAGGTCCTCTTAGAGCTCGTCACAGTCAGCCTTGCTTTTCACCATCCTGACTGCTAAGCTTCCTCAGGTACCTTGAGGTACCTTGTCAAAAGCCATTTAAAAGTCCAAGTATATAATGTCTACCGGGTCACTGTTGTCTACACGCTTGTTCACTTTCTCAAAGAACTCCAAAAGATTGGTGAGGCAGAACTTCCCTTTGCAGAAGCCATGCTGATTTTCCCTCAGCAGGCTTTGTCCTTCTACATGCCTAACAATTCTATCTTTGATGTTTTTACTAATTTGCCTGGGACAGACTCTAGGCTGACTGGCCTGTAATTTCCCGGTTCCCCTCTGGATCCCTTTTTAAAAATTCATAGGGTCAACATAAGTTGGAAGTGACTTGATGGCAGTTAACATACACACTTCCAGTCCTGGAGCCCTCCTGGCAGAAGTGGTTTGGGAGGGAAGTGTGGGCAGAGAGAGGGTTCATCAGGTCCTTCTTGGACACTACTGCTTTTTTAATCTCTGCAACCCATTATTTTAAGAACCTGTTCTCTCTTTTTTATGGATGGCAGAGCTGCTTGGATTCAACATGATACCCCTACATTTGCCAGTTTCTTACCCTGACACTTTCTGTACCTGCTCATTAGCTACTGTGGATATATAGCTACTGTACCGGCTGACCTCTACAAGTGGTGATTGAGCAAGGAAGGAAGGAGGGTGACTTGTGGAGAAGGGAGAAGAGCCTCCAGCTCTGTAGCAAATGGATGATGTCACTGCAGTGATGTCATTAGCACTCTTCTTCTGTGGGACGTGTCTGTGCTCTTCTTCCAATGTACCCCTTTCCCACTCAGCTGCCACTTGGTGATGGGTGTGAGGATGAGGCATCATGTGCATCACTGCTATGGTTGTGAAGCCAGATTGTTAACAAACCCTTTAATCTGGCTGAATGTTCAGCAGCCTTCAGATCAAACAAAGACCTTGAAGGCATGATCAGTAGCCATGTGTGCAGCTTCCATTGATGGACTGCATTGTTTCAAATTGCAGGCAGCACATGTGAAACCAGCACAACGGTGAAAAGCAAAGCTACAAGTGTGCCTCTTGACATGCTATTTTTCTACATGGATGGCATTTTTTTTTCATATTAGGGAGCATTCAACTCTGAGAAATGGGGTTGCCGGTGTAGCAATTTTTGACAGGTAGGCTATTTTTGTTGTCCTGAGTAATAGAAAAACTTCTCCACGAGACAAAATCAGTGAGGTAGTATTTTCTGATACCACACCGCTTGTGTAGCTTGGTTTGAGGAGGACCGTAACTCAGTGGCAGTCAGACCATGTGCCTCACACACAGAACAACTCAAAGCTATTCAGCTGTCTTTGACCAGGGCGAGGGATTTTTCAGTCCTGACCAAGGGTGTAGACTTTCCAATTTCCCGGGGGGGGCTGGGGCTGGGCCAGAGGCATTGCTGTGCTAGGAGCAAGGGTGGCTCCCGGGGGAGGCTGAGCACTTTCCTGAAAATTTCGGCGGGGGCTGAAGCCCCGCCGCCCCCACGAAGATTACGCCTATGGTCCTGACCCTAACCTGGTGGAACTCTCTGCCAAATACCATCAGGGCCCTGCGGGATCTCATGCAATTCCGCAGGGCCTGTAAGGCAGAGGTGTTCCGCCAGGCTTTTGGTTGAGGGCAGCAACCGTTTCTGTCATAGCCGGCACCCTTTTCCACTGCTGGTGATTTTCCTTGCCCTCCCCCCCCCCCCCCCCCCCTTCCACTGCTGGTTATTTTCCTTCCCCCCCCCCCCCCCCGCCCGCAAAGTGGCCGGCAGTTTGAAACTGGATTAATTAGTATTCACCATCTGATCTCCTTTTTTGAAACATGCTATTAATGTTTTTAATTACTTTTAGACATGTTTTTAGGACTGTTGTATATCGCCCAGAGCCCGTGTTAGCAGGGATTGGGCAATTAATAAATTTAATGTATAAATAAATAAATAAATATAAACCCAGTTTTGTCTTAAGGATCTCAGGCACTCAGATCTGCTTTGTGCCTGAGATCTTGAAGGGATGCTGACGGTCAGAAGAGACAGGAGTAGGTTTCATAGACCAACAGCCTGATTCAGTAGAAGGCAGCTTTGTATGGTTATATGTGAGCCAGGGCTTGGCATTTCTTCCCCTGTTTACCCAAGAGTTACCCTTTGCGACGCAAAGGCTGAGATGAGGGTGATCCATTTTCCTGAGTGGTCTACTGCTCTGGAACTGCATCTGCATCTGCATCTGCATCTGCATCTCTATCTCTCTCTCTCTCTCTCTCTCTCTCTCTCTCTCTCTCTCTCTCTCTCTCTCTCTCTCCACATTGTTAAAAAAGTTATTATTTTGACAGACGGTGATATCATCCAGAGGAGCACCAGAGCTGTGGTCAGTGAGGCTTTTTCCTGTATTACCGAGGCAGCCTCTCCTAGACTCTCCCCCACTCTGTCCATATCATTAATTCTTAAATGGGGCATTGCTTTAAATATGTACAGCACAATGCTTTCAGCAGATGAGTCAGAGGAACAGTTGCCTACTTTCGATCACACCACTATGACACATTTGCTATCTGGGTAGTTTTGACCCTCGACCCTTCCCTCCCCCTCCCCCATTTTTGGACCCAGGATTTGTGCCTGGAACTTCCCGTCACAGACTGCGGGCCACAGGAAGAAGACAATTTCTCCCAATAACTTTCCCTTAATTGCTCCAGGATTTACGTCTGCACCATCTTCCATCCCTCCTCAATTCCAATTTTACTGTGCTGTTTGCTTGCTACAAGCTTTCTGCTGAGTGCCAATCTGGTACAGTGGTTGACCAGGAATAGGGATACTCAGGTTCAAATCTCCATTCCCTCATAAAACTGGCTGGGTGGCCCTACACCAGTCATTTATGTTCTCTGTTAGCCTAATCTACCAAAGAGAGTGCTATGAGGATACGGCTCTGGAGATAGAGTGGGATAAAAAATGCTATAGATAGATTTGTATCTTTTCCCCCTTCTGTGTTTGTTATGGCTTCCCTTTCAAAGAATCCTGGGAAGTGTAGTTTGATGCGGACTGCTGGCAGAATCCTGTTTGCACACCCATGACTGAACTACAATTCCCAGGTAAGTTTAATTCTGTGATGCAGATACCCTTAGAGTTTGGCTGTCCTTTCTCTTCTGGATGTACAGAAACTTAAATTGGAGGGGGGGGGGGACACACACTCAAAACGATGCCTCAGAATGAGACAAGGCTGTATTTTTGCATGGATATGACGGTGCTTCTTTAATCAATGTAGATGGTTTTTGGAGGCTAGAGGTTTTGTCAGGTCTCTTAGCCTAATGCCATTTCCAGTAATAAATGTGTAGCTTTATCTCCAGTAATAGAGCTGAGCTCAGTTTACTGGATCTCTACCTTCTGAGAACAGCTTGATGGAAAAGCACCCTCCTTTGCAGGCAGTAGACCGAATTTATAGGGCTGTATCTCATCCAGGGTCTTATTAAATTTCATATCTACCTTGTCAGCCAAATGAGTGAAGAATCAAACACTGGAAACTTCAGTCCAAAGCGCCATTAACCTCTATGGATCTTGAGAGGAAGAGATCCACCCCAGCATCCTCCAACTCCGTAGCGATCCACTGGATTATAATTCAGAAAGGCAGATAGATACTTCATCTGTGTTGGTTGCGTGTGATGGATTGTGCAGGAATATCAGCGATGATATCTCTGTCTCTGTTTTTTTTTCTTTCCCCTCTCCCCCTTGTGCATTTGTGCTCTTTTGAAGCGAAGGAGTATATTTCAAATTTCATTTTGTTCCGTCTTTGTCTCTTGGCTAGCTACGTACAACTGTTTGAAACACTGTACTCCCATTGGCTTGGATGACATTAAGGTTGTTTTGGGGTTATTTTTTTTAACAGAAGAAAGAAGAAATACAATATGCTATCAAAACTCAAGGCACCGTTGGAAGGGGCGAAGGGAAATCAGCTGTGCTCGCTCCTGGTAATAGCTATTTTCCTGTCCTCCGAAAGCAGCACAGCAAAGCAATTACTGTATGTTTGACTTCCAATGGGACCACTGGGCTTTAGGAATTGCTTGAAAAGTTAGAGGAGGCTGGAGGTGCGGCAGGAAGAAAATCAGCAACTCCTACACGATCGACAAACAAACCCAAAATATCGCAATCGGATTTTCCATAGGAAGAGGACAATCTTTTTCCACCGGCAAGGGTTATTTTTCCCCCCTTGGTTGAGAAGGCGCTTCCTTTAAATGGAGCAATGACATATGTGTTGGTTTGGAAATAGAAAGCACTCAAAAGGTTGATGCTAAGCTGGGAGGTTTGTGGTGGCTCAATATTTAGGGATTCTGAGAAAAGTCCTTGCGGTCTCCCGAGGATGTACCTTATGGGAAGCCCTCTAATTCGGCTGCGAGAGAAGACTTGTGCATTGGTAATTATCACTCCACAATTAAACTGAGCTGAGAAATGCATGAATAAACATAACTTCATTAGATGAACATTTGCATTGTACACGTGAGCTACCGACAAGGACATTCTGTGTAGAACAAATGTATTATGCTGCACGGGGTCATATAAAATTAGCCGTAGATTGAGGAACATGGTGCATGGTCCAGACAATAACGGTTATGAATCATATTCATTAGCAGCATATTCATATCCTGCTTTTATTTTTAAAAAAATACACAGACCAAAGCCGTTCCATTTGACCCACTGACTCAGCCCATCAGGTTCTGTGTTAATGTGGAAGGACAATTGTGTAGATGATACTTCCGTATACTAAGTTCAACTATTAGTCCAGCTAGCTTGGTATTGTCTACTCCAATTAGTAGTGGCTCTCTGCCAGAGAAACATTTTTCTGAGTATTTGCTACCTGAGACCTGTTGCTGGGGATTGAACTTGGGGACCTTCTGCATGCAAAGTGAGTACTCAGCCACTGAGCAATGGGCCATTAAGATGAAGCAAACTTATACTAAATCAAACAATTGCTTCATCTTGTTCAGTTGGTTTTTTTAATGCTGACTGGAAGCAACTTTTCATGGTCCCAGGGAATGAAAGATTTTACCCAGCACCTATTTTCTGAGATCTGGGCCCATTCTGCATCTAGCATTCACTCCGCTGTTTTACCAAACCCTCGTTGGAACAGCAATTCCTCTCAACATTGCATGCCACTTTCACTTTCGTTGATTGTTGGGTTTTATGGAAGCTTCCACACTGCACACTCCGCACACTAAGGAGCTGCGGTGGCTCAAGTGGTTAAGACGCTGAACTGCAGGCTGTGGAAGGTCAGTAGTTCAGCAGTTCGAGACCCGGGTGCCACATGATGGAGTGAGCTCCCATCTCTAGTTCCAGCTCCTGCCAACCTAGCAGTTCGAAAGCAAGAAATTGCAAGTAGATAAATAGGTACCACTTCTGTGAGAAGGTAACAGCGTTCCGTGTGCCTTGGTGTTTAGTCATGCCGGCCACATGACCACGGAAACGTCTTCTGACAGCGCTGGCTCTTCGGCTTTGAAATGGAGATGAGCACCGCAGCCCTAGAGTCGGATTCGACTGGCTTTCGAGCAAGGGAACCTTTACCTTACCACACTGTGTGCCAGTTTCACTTCTTTTGATCTCTTGGTTTTATGGTACTATTTGAATAGATTTATGACTGTTTTATGGATGTTCAGGGGTGACTCTGCAGTCAGTACGGCTTTGGCTGGGGAATTTGAATGTGGTTTTGAGTTGCATCGTTTTCTGTTCCAGTGTGGGTTTGGTAAAACAATGGAGCAAATGTACCCTTTTTAGCAGGGACCTTCTCTAGATTGGGAAATTCCTAAAGATTTGGAGGCAGTGCCTCAGGAGGGTGAAGACTGGGGAGGGAAGAGAGCTCAGCAGGATGTGATGTCATACAGCCTGCTTTCCAATGCTGCCATTTCCTTCAGGGGAACTGACATCTGTTGTAAGTCTGGGAGAACACCTGACCTCAGCTGGAGGGTGGCAACCCTACCTTCTCCATGCAAAGCAGGTGCACTGTTACTGAGCCATGGACCTTTTGCAATTTAGAAATTACATCTTCATTTATTAGTAGAATGAAAAGCAATGGTTGCTCCAATGTACCATCCAGGAACAGGAGTATTTCTGAAAGCTTCCTTTCTCGGGGATTTTTAAGAGATTTATAAAAAGGAATGTTTTATGAACACTGAAGGGACTGTTATATGCTTGGTTCAGTTTAAGTTCACATTAGTTCTCATCTGGTAAAAGGTCTGATTCTTCCTCAGTGAACTTAGTTCAGTTAACCAGGGTTGGATTTAGGTACCAACAAGTCTGGACACCTGCTGAGATCTATGGTTTGACATTCCGACCAGCACCAACTGGAGATACTAAGGTGCCAGGAAGTAACGAAGCAAGCAGAGCATACACTATGCTTCTTCCAGGCACCCCTCCCTATTGGCCCAGAAGTTAATGGAACTAAAAGGAGTGCAAGAAATTTGCATCCAGCGCCTTCCAGTTTAGTCCAGATGGGGAGCAGAAAGGAGGCATGATTGTGGGGAAAGTGGAACGATGAGGAGAGAGGTGGCAAAGATTGGCAGAGCATGGAAGAGATCGTGCCAACCCCCACAAATCTTGTGCCAGCCCAGAGGATGTCACTGCAAATACTGAACGTGCTAAAATGGACTTTGATGTGGGAGGTCCAAGGTCAAACATCTAATACAGAAGCTTGCAAAATTCTCTTCATCCAGTTTTCTCCCCAGACTTTGTGGTCTAGTTTCTGAAATGGAGCTGATGCATTGGGAGCTTTCCATTGCTCCTGCCTTCATTTCTGAATTTCCTGCAAATCAAAGTTCCTGCAAACTGTGGGCAGTTTGCGATCGTTCTCTGCCTTATCAGTTTATGTTTTTCCCTCTGTGTTATTGATGTGGGTGAGTACATTGATAAAACAGTGCAAAATATTATTGATGTGTGACTGAACATGTGATCACAGGAGTGCTTGTGCATACTGGTAAAACACTTAACAAAAAGACTCTTAAGGCAATTACTTAATCACATAAAGATTGCTTTTTACAGCTTTTTAAAGATCAGTGTAGACATGCACACCAATAAGGCAGAGGAGGGAAAGATGCAACTGAACTGAAGGAACTAAATACAGCAGCAAACTGTACATTCTGGAATTAATTTTAGAAGTTTTCCTTTTTAAAATGGAATTTGGGAGGAATGAAAAAGAAACCTGGCAATTTTTTCCAGTGGGAGGGTCTGTGTGGTTCACTGGCTGAATCTGTGCAGAAGGTCCCAGGTTTTATCCCTAGGACCTTGGGTAGCAGGTATCAGGAAGGTAATTTCTGTGTTTGTGAGCCGCTGCCAGTCAGAGTAAACAATACTGATCTAAAGAGAGTGACAGTCTAAATATGGTCAACCCCCCTCCCTCTGTTCATCCATTCATCCCTCATAACCCATCTTTCTTTCTCTCTTTCTTTGACTAGATAAGTTGATGGACCTGTCCATATGCTTGATTTATTTTAAAAATGATGTTCACAGGTGGGCTTTGCAAATGATCTGGTTTTTCCTCAGTGATGGGTTCAAACAAGACACTGTATGAGCAGTAAGTCCCACCTGGGAGTTCTTTTGCCTCCACAGCAGTGGTTGTGGCAGAACCACCCCACTGACATTAGATCTTTGCTCCATTTAGTCCTCTGAGGTGTGTAGGCAACCATCTAGAGTCTCTGCCTGGTAACACAATAATCTTGCTCGTCCAGTCCTTGGAGGGGTTTCTCTCTCACTTTTCCTTCTGTACATTTCCACCAACTGATCATTTTAGGAAATGCCTGCCAAGAGTGCTGTACTTGCCCAGCCCTCCCAGGAAGCAAGTATCACAGCAAGGATGGAAAGACAGACAGAGTATTCAAAGTCAGCCCAAAGTCAGGGGTTCCAAAGAGCAGGTTTAACAAAGCCCAGTCTAGGGTCAAGGAGTTCTAGGTAGCAAGTCCAAGTTCAGTCCAAGGTCAGGGTTTCCAGAATAGCCAGTTGTCAGGTCCAGTCCAAGTGTCAAGAGGTCCAGTAACAACAAGGTTGGTGATTCAGTAGCAAAGTGTACTTGTGACATCGACCAACTGCTGTTTCTCCTGGCTGACTTTATAGCCAAGTCTTAACAAGTTATACACCCAGCCAATTCCTTGGCAGACATCCTGAAACTACTTATCCATCTCATCAGTTGACAGCTGACAACAGGCCATGAGTCTCACCCTCCTCCTCCTCTCCTGCAACTCAGCTCGCCTCTGACAGCATCTGTGCTGCAGGGGTGTGGGTGAACTAGGTGGGCTGGAAGTGGCTTCTGAAGCCTTGTTTACTGCTTCAGAGTAACAAGACATTGGTTCAGTTTCAGCTGTAGTCTGTGATTTCTGCTCAGCCGGTAACCTGACCTCCTATTGCTCTTCTCCTGGCTCAGAGCCAGCTGCAGCCGGTTGTTCAGTTACTGGCTGAGGGCCAGCTGCAGGTAGCTCTTCGTTTGTGGAATGTGTACTGTCACTGAGCACAGACTGCCTTATGACAAGGGCCAGTCCTCTCTCTCTCTCTCTCTCTGCAATGGATTGAGCAAAGAATACAGAAGAAAGCTGCAAGCATACAGTTCCTCTGACCCTCATGCTATATATGCCCTAGGTGATCTTAGTCTAAGGCAGGCTCTTTTAATTTAGAATCTACTGTGTTTTGAAAGGCCCCATTATATTGAAGGCTTCATCCAGGTTGCCGGCTCTTTGTCTGCTCCCCATGGCAAAGGCAGCCATCAAGAGGGCGGAGCCTAGCGCTACATGGTAGACGCATAAGTGAGGAGCTCCCGACTTCAACCCCCTAACTTCTACTGGAAATCACCTTAAAAATCTTGATGCCAAAAAAAGGGACGTATGCCCAGCTTGGGAAACAACCAGCTACCTACAAGAGAAAGAAAAACTCTGTTACGAACTTTTTTCATCTCCAAAATCGACGGATCGCTCTGACTCAGAGCAAACGATGGCAGACAAAATGGCACCCGAAAGACCGGTGGAGGTAAACCCTGATGAAGCAGACTTGGGCCCGCTAACGGGGCGCGATCTAAAGGAACTCAGAGAAGACATCCTGCAATCTATGACGGCAATAGTACAAGACCTGATACTGCCTGTTCAAAACTCTATAAAGAACATGGTCCAGGAAATAAAGGAGATTGCGAAAACAGCGGATACAGCAGCTGAACTAGCGACCACAATGCAGGAAGAGGTACGTTCATTCCAATCCTTTGAGCAATCTACCTTAAACAGGCTAACAATTCTTGAGAACAAATGGAGGCAATCGAACCTCAAATTTCGCGATCTAAATGAAGGCGAAGAGGCAAAAAGCGACCTACCCTCCCTAAAGTCAGAATGGCTCGCAGAAGTTTTGAACATGGGGGAAGGGAAAAAACCGGCATTAGTAAAAGCTTTCAGACTAGGTGCAATGGCGACGAGCTGCAGAGACAGACCAAGAGACGTTTTGGTTCAATTTATGTACCAATCAACAAGGGGCAAGATCCTCAAGACTGCACGAAATAATGCCGGCTTAAAATATAAAGACCAAAAAATTATAGTGCTACTTGACTTGTCACCGGAAGCCCTAGAGAAAAGGAAAAATCTCAAAATCATCACCACCAAGCTGAATGCAGCTAAGATACATTTTCGTTGGAGCCCAGGATCGGACGTCGTGGTGTACAAAAACGGATTACAATACCAGGCATCGGACAAGTTCACAGGTAGAGCCCTGTTGACGGCGCTATCAGTGAAATTATCACCAGAAGACGACCAAGAACTAGCAGAAGAGTAAGACCTTCAATCAACGGACTCTTACGAAATATAATGGTAAAATTAACCCAAGAGATAGACACTGCAGATTTAAAAGTGTCTATAGGGTTGAGCCTAAAAGGATTTGATATTGGCTAAAATACACCATTTATAAGCAATGCTTTATGTAATTTTGGTTTAAAGAGAAACCCTCTGCTAGTACAACAATTCATATTAAGGTCTAAAATTTGTTTATATATATATAAGAGAAGGATGACTCTTCTATCAAGTCTAACTATAAAGGTGAAAGCTAGAACCTTTAACTTATATTTGATGACCTAACAACTGATTTTTGAAACTAGATGGGAAAACATCATTTAGACAGGGTAAAACCATAACAGGACGAATTTTCTACTTTCTTGTTTGAGACAATATGTTATGCTTAATGGCTAGTAAATGGCTAAAGTTTAAACACATATATGAGTGTAACTTTGCGTCTCTAAGGCAAACCTACATATACATAACTTTTGTAAAGTTGCCAATCTACAGTATTGCTTTACCTATGACAAACTCTTGCTAGATATTTATTTTATATTCTAGTGAAAATATATATGAAAGGTGAAATCTTCTTTAAGTAAATTATTCATTCTTAATAGAAAATATCTTTTGTTAGAGGAGAGAAACTATTTGTTGAAATCACACTATGGTGGGGTAAGAGTATCCTGCACCAATTCAGTTGTCTATGTTTGCTAAAAGGAAAAGGTGTAGAATTCTACAAAATTAGGAGGGAAGAAGGAGGTTGGAAATTAAACCTTTGTTTGAGCTAGTTTTTTATTTTATATACCCTCTGAGTTATTTTAAGGTTCTAATTAGGGAGACTATAGTGGAACTCCCTATCTTGGTGAGCCAAGATAGACCTCTAGACCTTCACCCTAGTAGGGTGCTTTAGTTCTATGTTGTTTGCATTCTCTAAAGAAAAGTTCTTATTAAACAAAGTTTTACTTTGAAACTTAAGAGTGAGGGAAAGTTAATTGTTAGTGTGTTAACTGCTTTTGAGTTTGTGGAAGGGTGGGACTGGGAAAAGATTGTTTCAAAGTTTTTGTTGTAGTTGAGTATAGTTATATAGCCAAACATTGCATATGACTAACAACCTTAAAATTGCATCATGGAATGCGAGAGGATTGAATAATAAAATAAAAATTAGGAGAGCATCTAACTATTGGGCTAAAGAAAAAGTAAATATATTATTTATTCAAGAGACGCATAGTAAAAACAGTAGTGGTAAAGTGCTTAAACACAATTGGTTTGAACATCAATATCAAGCAAATGGGTCGTCGAAGGCAAGGGGAACCGCCATCTTAATATCCAAGAATGTACCTTTTATTTTAGAAACTACAAGGGCAGACCCGAGAGGGAGGTATATGTTTATAAAGGGCAAACTATTTGATGAACCAATTACGTTAGCGTCCATCTACGCCCCCAATTCTGAACAACTTCATTTTATCCAAAATACACTTTCTGAACTAATGGAATTTAAAACAGGTGAAGTGATCCTTGGGGGTGATCTGAACCTAATAGTAAACCCTAAAATAGATAAAACATTTAAATGTAATACAGCTAGTAGGCAGACAAACCCACAAAATTGGAACAGATATTTGAATTTTTTAATCTGTCGGATGTATGGAGATTGCAGAATCCAAACACAAAACAATATACCTTTTATTCATTGAGACACGACACATATTCTCGTATTGATTTTATTTTAGTAACTAAACCTCTGGTACTTCAAATTACAAACTCGGAAATAGGATCCTGCACCTTGTCCAATCATTCATGGGTGGGATGCAAATTGATGAATCAGCAATCAGATGGCAAAGGGCCAGTATGGACCATGAATAGATTACTTCTACAAAATGACATTATTTGTCAGAACTTGTCAGAAGATAACTGAATATTTTAAATTCAATGAAAATTGTGAGGCATCACAGGGTAACATTTGGGAGGCGTTCAAGGCAGTGTTCCGGGGACAAGTTATATCTGAAGCCTCCAACTATAAAAAAGAAAGAAATAGAATAATTAGTGACTTACAAAACAATATTAAAAAATTAGAAAGAAGACATATGACACACGGAGGTAAAAAAACGCTGAAAAAACTAAATCAAGAAAGGAAAAAACTAGAACTACTAGAAACAGATCAAACACAAAAACAGCTAATGATATTGAAACAAAAATATATAACTAAGACACCTAGATCTATAAAGTACTTAAAATATAGAGTTACACAGCGAATGACTTCCTCAATTGTACAATCAATTAAAACAAAAACGGGTCTAATAAAAACCTCAGCGAAAGATATATCTGAGGAATTTAGTGAATTCTATAGAACTTTGTATTAATCAACTAAACCATCTGTTGATGATATTAACAAGTACTTTGAACGTATCAAATACAACAATAGATTAAAGCCCGAACACAAAGACCTCCTAGACCAATCGGTGACTCTGCCAGAAATTTCACAAGCTATATCTAAATTAAAGAATAACAAGACAGCGGGTAGGGACGGAATCCCGGTTGAAGTATACAAAAAAATTTAAACCTATTTTAGAAACTCATTTACAAAAAACTATTAATACAGTACTAGAAAAAGGGGAGATGCCAAAGTCATGGGAGGAAACAAGAATTATAGTAATCCCGAAAAGTGGTAAAGATAAAACTTCACCGGCCTCATATCAGCCTATCTCGATACTCAACCACGACTTCAAAATATTTTCTTCAATTTTAGCCACAAGAATACAAAAGATAATCACGACGTATATACACAAAGGCCAGGCGGGCTTTATGCCCGGGAGAAACATCACCGACAATATTAGAAAGACTTTAAATATAATTAATTTCTGTAAAAATAACAAAATAACCTCGAGTCTTTTATCCAGGGCTCTAGTCGGGGGGGAGCTCTCAGGTACGGAGCTCCGGAAGAGAACCTCTAGGGGGCGGGGCGGTCACGTGGTGAAGCCCCGCCCCCTTCTTTACCCCGCCCTCTGCTTCGATCCTCATTCCGTTTGGGAATGAGGATGAAGCAGGAGGGTAAGTAGCCGGGCCTTCTGACACACTTCCGGTGATGTCAGGGGGTGTGGCCTTCTGTCACTTCCGGTGATGTCAGGGGGCGTGGCATATGCAAATAAGTTATGCTAATGAGTTATGCTAATGAGCTCCGGCAGCTCTTTTTCTACAACAAGACCCCTGCTTTTATCTATTGATGCCGAAAAGGCATTCGACATGGTTGAACCCAATTATTTACTTACCTTATTAAAAAAAATGGATTTTGGGCCTAAATTCTTAAATGGTATAATGGCAATGTATAGAGACCCCAGAGCGCAAATAACAGTGAGCCAATTTAGGACAGACGAGCTTCATCTTAAAAGAGGCACGCGCCAGGGCTGCCCGATGTCACCAATACTCTTTGCGTTGTCTCTTGAACCCTTAGCTTGTGCTATTAGGGAGGATACACGGATTTTCGGAATAGAAATAGGAAAGGAGATCTGCAAAACGAGTCTTTTTGCAGATGACGCAATTTTCTACTTAACCAGCCCACTCATTAGAGCCGCTACTCCAACAAATAAGTAACTTTGGGAAGGTATCCGGTTTTGTAGTTAACATGCAAAAATCTGAACTGTTCCCTATTTTGTTAACTAATACAGTCAAAGACGAAATAATGCAAAAATACCCCTTTAAATGGGTAAAGAACACCTGGAAACACTTAGGAAGTCACTATTCCACTAGACATGACCAAACTTTATGATGCCAACTATAGTGCGATCAATCTGGACTATAGGGAAACACTTAGGAAATGGGGAAAACTAAATCTTACACTGCTGGAAAAAATTGAACTCTATAAAGCTATACTACTACCAAAACTGATTTTTTTTATTTCAAAACCTACCGATACCAGTGTTGAAACAAGATTTTAAGAATTGGAAAGTGGGACTACAAAAATTCTTGTGGAGTGGGAAAAGAGCGAAAATTCAATTTCAAACACTAATAAAACCGGCAAAAAAAGGTGGATTGGGAATTCCTGTGTTAGAGAACTATTTTTATGCAGCGCAATTGAAAAATATTATCTATTATGCTAACCCTGAGTGCTCTAAAACCTGGGTAGCTATAGAAGCATTTTCACTGTGCCCAGAAAACTTGCATGAGGCAATCTGGAAAACAAAGAAAAACATTAAGACGACAAATGATACATACTCATACTTAAAACTTACCTTAGATATTTGGAACAAATTTCGGGGAGTTCTAGCCCCGGGGGTATCTCCGCTGACCTCCATCCTAGGCCAAGAGTGGTTTATGCTGGGGAAACATCCTGGTTCCTTTCTACCTTTAAGAGAGAAAAAAATATATAGATTTAAAGATCTGACACAAAAAGGAAAATTACTTACAGAGCAACAATTGGGCCAAAAGTATAAGATCCAACTAGCATGGTATCAGTACTATCAAATACAAAATTTGTTTATGGAAACATCAAAAACAACTCAGGCTGCGGTCACACGCAACATTAGCCACGCAAGAGATACGGAAGACAGGTGGAGTTTCCGGGCGCGATCTCACCAGCACATCTGGGGAGCGTAGCGCTTCCGTGGCACAACCGAGGCTTCCTCCCGAAAACGCGCAGCAAAAAACTAGTACCTCCGAGGTACTAGTTTCCGGAAACTGCGGGGCAAGGGTGGGCGTCTGATCACGTTTCCGGTGACATCCGGCGCCCGCCCATGTCCCCTTGCGAAGAAGGGGTTTTTTCCCCCCCAAGTCTCCGTGGTTGCGCACATGCACCCAACGAAGCATGCGCATTCGTAGTGTACACAAAAAAAGAAACCCAGTTCGCCGCACCGCGCGCTTCTTCGTTGCGCGCAGGCATGTGTTGTGATCGACGCCTCTCCGTAACCACGGAAGCTCCACGGTACCTCCACAGAACCTCCACAGGAGGTATGATCGCTTTACTGCCCCGGGGCAAACAGCCACGCTTCTCCCCCGCAGTTTCCTGCGCGTGTGACCGGGGCCTCAGCTAGACAGGCCTTTAACTGGTTTTGAGAACATATTAGATAAGGGAAAGCCTTCACAGAAAGGACTAATATCTTTGCTATACAGAAGTATATCGGAGAGTATTTGGTGTAAAAAAACCTCGATTCAAAAGGCTTGGGACAGAGACTGTTCATTGGAACTACCACAAAAGGAATGGGATCGAATATGGAAATCATATCCCTTTACATCCAATAACCTAGATGTTAAATTACAATCATTTAAAATCTATGCAAGGTGGTATCTAACTCCAAGCAAACTATTTCTGAGTAAATGTAAATCCAATCCATCCTGCTGGAAAGGTTGTGGAGCAAAAGGTACGTTTGTTCACTACTGGTGGGGGTGCCCACGGATTAATTTATTTTGGGGGGAAATTATTGGAGAAATTTTTAAAATTACAGGATGTAACCTACCAAATAGTCCGAATTCACTCCTGCTAAATATGTGGCCAGATCTTTCCTTATCTAGACAAAAGACGGAAATACTTACATTATTATTGTTTGCAGCAAAAACATGTATTGCCCAACAATGGAATAAACTAACTGTCCCCACAATTAATACTTGGATTGCAAAGGTATGGGATGTGTTAATTGCGGATAAAATAGCTACTCAAATAAGGACTGAAAGTATTCCAAATAAACAAAATGACTTTGTTGAAAAATGGTATAGTATACTAACATATATCAATGCTGGGAAAAATAAAGCTTATAACACTCTGGAGAAATATCTGAAGTTTGTACTGTATTAAAGGATCCTTTCTTTGTAAATAGTCCATAGATAAACGAACTGCTGTTGTCAAGAATGAAACAGGTAAACAACTATATTTGAAGGCAAGTAATGGTTATGTAATTGTGTACTCAACTTTGAAGTTATGTAAAGAGGTTTTAATTTTGAAAAATGATATTATAATGTTGTATTTTTCAAAACATTTAAATAAAATGTTTTTTTTTAAAAAAAGGCAGCCATCAAGATGGAGCTCAGGTGTGAGAGCTCCTTCCTCCAGATGGAATCAGCTAAAATAGACCCTTTCCATCCATGCCAGGGATTCTTTCTGTATGCCCACCCCTTGTGGTTCAAATAATCATATAGACTCTCACACCTCCAAGTGTCTGTATTAACTTGTATCTGTTACATTCCAACTCAGGTGTGAGCTGGCCATTTCATTGTTCCTGGGCAGGACAGCTATTAATATTTCCAAAGTTTCTGAGCAATGCTTGGGAGCAACTGACTTCCCCCCTCGTGCCTCTCTTTTGCCAAGAAAGAGAAAAACTGGAACATGAACTTGAACTTAAAAATAAATGTGTGTGGGTGTGGGTGTCAAGCCCAAACCCTGAAGTAAGAAGACATTTCTCCATAGGGGTAATTGTGAGGAGCATGAAGTCTTAGATTCTACACTAAATATAATCTTTTGGAAGACATCATGGTAAATCAACAATTTTTGAACCACTCCCAATTCTGACTTGCTTTGTTTACCTTTATAATGCAGGGAAAAAAGAGAAAGAGAAAGCCAGGAAAGTAGATTTTATTCCTCCCTCCCTTTTGTTTTGGGAATTAGTCTGATTATTTTTGAGCAATTTTTCTGGAATTGCAGCTGAACTTCCTATTGGCCCATAGGGAATGGAGAATAACAATTTTTAAATGGTTTGGTAGACGAAGCAATGGCACAATGCCAAGACTAATTTCAACCGTGCAGAGTTGAAGAGGGGGAGAGAAAAAGAATGGGAACCATAAAACCAAATTGAGGAGAGTCAGTGTGGTGTAGTGGCTAGCATGTTCAAAAAAAGCCTGCTAGAGATACTAGTTAAAATTAAAGTACTGGATTGGGAATCAGGAGTCTGGGTTCGAATTCCCACTTACCCATAAAGCTCCCTGAGTGACTATAGGTCTGTCACATTCTCAGCCTAGCCTAACCTACCTTATTATTGTGAGGGAAAAATGGAGGAAGGGAGACTTAGACCGATTTCCCACAAGAAGCTGTGCCACCTTCGCTCTTCTGTTTCCCCGCTTGCATTGGTCAATTTCACACTATTTGCTGAGCGGCCACATTTTGACCTGCAGCTCCCCGCAATTTCCCCCATGTCTTCTCAATCTCAAAAAACAAGTACTGTAAAAAAAATTGCACAGTAACTGTCAGGCCTAACTGCAGATTGATGAAGCATCACGCAAAAAGGATCTGGATACAGTAATTTCTACGAGGTTATATATGAATTTTAATGGTTTGTATTTTAATGGTTTGTATTTTATGACTTTGGGTCTTGTACACTGCCCAGAGCCCAGCATAAGCTGGGAAAGGGCAATTAACAAATAATAATAATAATAATATATATTCTATAATAATAATAATAATAATAATAATAATAATAATAATAATAATAATAATAATAATAAACAACTGACTTCCCTATGGACTTGGAAGCCAAGTAGCCAAATTAAAGATGGCAGCACCTCCATGCTGACCTGGATAGCCCATGCTAGTCCAATCTTGTCTGATCTCAGAAGCTAAACAAGCTCAGCCCTGGTTACTATTTGAATGGGAGATCACCAAGGAATCCTAGGGTTGCTATGCAGATGAAGGCAATGGCAAACCGCATCTGTTAGTCTCTTGCCTTGAAAACCCAATGGGATTGCCAGAAATCAGCTGCAACTTGACAAAGAAAGGAAGGAAGGAAGGAATGAAAGAAAGGTAGAAAGAAAGAAAGGCATGTCATTGTTTCGTAGGGCTTTCATTATCCTTTTCAAGACCGTGATGACTTTGCCTGATGATGGTATTGGAATTCCTGGGTGTGTTGTCACAGTGACTCAAGATTCAGCAAACAATAAGACTTTGTAATAACAGAACTACTTAACTGGGGTAGAAAGTACTATGATCAGTGCTTACAAGACTTCTGCAACTCTCCATTCTCAGGTCTATAACCTCTGATCTGGTGCTGTGTTTCTCAAAATGTTGGTCTGTTCAAGTCTAATGTTTTTGTGATAACTCCCCCCTATTAGTTGGGAGGCCACTGTAATTTTTTAAGTATGAAAAAACCCAAGAAATAATTGAAGGCTAATCAACAGTACAATGAGGCAAATGAAAATTAGGATTGCCAGTTCTCACGGATTAAGCTAAGGTTTCATGGGGATTGTCTTCTTGTCAGGGTCTCCAGGGAAAGGACTTGGGTCTCAACAGGGGTCATTTCCTAGAAAAAGAGCTAGGGGGGTCATTAGCATCTCATTAGCATATGCCACACCCCCTGACATCACCGGAAGTGTGTCATAAGGCCACACCCCCCTGACATCACCGGAAGTGTGTCATTAGGCCACACCCCCTGACATCACCGGAAGTGTGTCATAAGGCCACACCCCCTGACCCCAACGGGAAGTGTGTCATAAGGCCACACCCCCCTGACATCACCGGAAGTGTGTCATAAGGCCACACCCCCTGACATCACCTGAAGTGTGTCATAATGCCACACACCCCGCCCCCAACGGTCCCGGCCGCCGCCGCTGCCGGCCTTGCAGCTCCACTGCTGAGCCCCATGAGGGGCCCGGTGGTGGACCTGCAAGGCCAGCAGGAGTGCGAGGAAGCCCCACGAAGGCCCCCCAGCCCCCAACGGCCTCTGGGTTTAGGTACTCATATGCAGAAACACAGGACTGTGGTTTTTAAATGATATTTTAGCACTTTTGAATGTATAAATAAATTATCTATGATATAATTAATGACTAACTGTGAGTGTGGTCAAGAAAACCCGTTATGGAATTATGATATGAGTAGTTCACCTTAGAGGTACAAAAAGATAAATGACGTAAAGGGTGGACTTCTGGTA
>NW_015175379.1:719359-768037 GCF_001447785.1 Gekko japonicus | reverse complement strand
GATCCCAGGGATTGAACCAGGGACCTTCTGCAGGCCAAGTAGATACTGCACCAGAGCCACAGCCCCCTTCCCTACGCAAAAGGAGGGTGATTCCAAATGAAAGACGACCCCCCAAAAAAAATGTTATCCCCCCCCCATCTTAACTGGTGTAACTCTTATACAAATATGGGGGGGGTCGGGTTTGCCCGGGCGCCCCACAGCAATGGGGCCCCCAGGCAAGCCAAGGGAAGGCAGTTTAAACTGCCTTCCCTTCCCTTCAAGGGGGGGCCTCTTCTTTTTCTACCAAAAAAGTCCTGCCAGGATATATTGCAATACTTTGTGAAATGACAGAGGTACCTTAGCCAGCATGGACAAGTCATTTTGTTCAAGTTGTGAGCCCGCAATTTGGCTACTGCGTACATTAATTTGCTCTGGAGCCCCTCCTTCCTGAGCCAGGGCAAAAATGTGCGAGCCGGAGGCTAAAAAAGCCACGAACTAGCTCACACAAAGTCAGCTTAGAGGGACCACCAGCTGGAAGCGCTTGGGAAACCCGTTCGCATGCAGCATCCGGAGTTTCCCGAGCGCCCAAAGTTGCCTCCAACCCGCTCCCCTCCCCGACTAGAAACGGAGAGAAGAAGCCGTCGGAGAAGCTGCCCCGCGCCGACCCCCTCTCCCGCCGCCTTACCTCTGGGCGCTCTGGTCCAGAGAAGAAGCCGGGAGGGAGGGACGGGGCGGCCGGCAAGGCAGGGGCGCCTTTGTCTCGGCCTCGGGCGGCAGCAGCAGGAGGGCACCGGGGCGGAGCGGTCGGGGCGGCCCCGCGCTCCAGCCAGCCAGGAAGTGCGCGCCGTCGGGGTCTGTGGCAGGCAGGGAGGAAGAGGAAGTGGCGCTGACGAGCCAGGGCTGGGAGCCCCGGGGAGGACAGAGCAGGGGAGGCAGGTGGCCGGTGGCGTAGGGGTCTGAGGGGCGTGCGGAGCTGGCTGGTCTTCAGCCGCGGAGCCTGTTGGCAGCCGGCCCGGGTCGGTCCCTGCGCGAGGGCGGACGGAGCGCTGGCGGCACCTCTCGCCTCCGCCGGCCTCCCACCTGCTGAGACGGAGCCTGGAGCGCGCCGCCAGCCCATGCCTCCTGGCGGGGGGCTCCGGAGGGTGGGGAGGGGCCACAGCCGGCCGCCTCTCCCCCTTGCCTCGAGTGTTCCCCCCCACCCCCTCGACGACTGGAGCCCTCCTCCCAACAGCAGCTGCTCGAGAGGGAACACGGGTGGGGGCGATGCAAGGCAGAGGGGGGCGGCGGTGGCCTGGCGTGCCGATCCCCCAAGGCCCGGGAAAGGCAGGGGGAGGAGCGGCGGGGCTTCCGGCCACTGTTCCCTGTGAGCTAGTTCTCCAGGACAGAGCTCTTGCCGGCACTCTGGCCGCCCACCATGGCGATCTGCGGCAGGTCGATGGGGCGGAGCTTCGTCCTGCCCCGCCCCCTGCCCCTCACCCGGGGGACGGCGTCCCCCCGCGTCCCCCCCCAATGACCCCTGGGTCTCAAGCTAAGTAGCCAGAAGCTTATTTTTCCATTAGGCAACATTTCTGAGCTATCAGACACAGACTGGCACTATGCCCAATCCATCAGGTGGTATTTCTTGCAATATGTATGGGACGTTAAGGACCACCTCTTCCCATATAAACCTACTTGGAATTTAGGAGCTTCTTCAGAAGATATTTTGAATATGACCCCTACATCTTGGTGGTCACATGTGACAGGGCCTTTTCAGCAAGGGAAAGTTCTCCCAAGGGAAGTTCACTGGGCCCCTGGAGAACATTTGGTGTATGGCCAGATTCTTCAAAGCCAGATGAGCTCTGTTACCATTCCCAATCCACAGACAACTGACTGCCACAAAAGTAAATTCCTTAGTGATAAAGGGATGAAGTTTAAATCCTTCCTTTGTGCCCTTAGAAGCTCATTGATTCATGAATCTTGAGCAGCATAAGACACTTATTTCTTATTTTTTACTGATATGCCAATAAAGGTCTTTGATTATTTTTAGATGAAAGGGTTAAAATGATTGAGACAAATTTTGCAGTTGCTAGAGTGATCTTAGGATCCTTATCACTGAACAAAAGAGCCAGAGTGTTTGGAATATAGGGGGATGATTGGTTGAATAAAGGCTTACTATAGTAATCCCTCATAATCTCAAAAAAAATTGCATTTCAGCAGGGTGTGAAAAAATGTATCAGACCTATGAAGGCCACAAGGGCAAATTCTGTCAGTGTATGTACTCAAAAATCTCCCCTGCAAAATCACTGTAGGTATAATGTTCAGTCTTGCAAACAAAAAAGGCTCTGCAATAACATGGGGTGGTGAGATAGTACATATAGGGGGGTAAAGATTTGGGATAAGAAAGACCAAAAAATAGGGGTGAGCATACTCTGTGGGCTCTCAGAATCAAACTACTGTGGTTGATTTCCAGGACTCACTTTTTGATCAGAGAAAATGCTTTGGTTTTGCCCATCTTAAAAATGTCATCAATCAACATTCCAACTGTCTTACAGTTCCTCATCCAGGGCTTTCATCCAAGATGATTTGTGGGTATCCCGATTTAAAATGGCTAACAAACCATCTTCAGCACAGAGCTGTTTTAATCTCAGTTTGAAGGCAAATAGCCATGTTCTTGCTTCCAAGGATATCTGTCCTAATTCTGCCCATGATACAACGTTTGACACGCAGCAGAGGATATTCAATATTTTCCTTAAGAATTGGGCTAGTAGTTGGTCAATTTTATCAGAGATAGCTTTAATCCAAAGAGTTGAACCGTAAAGAATGAGGGGAGCCACTTTCAAATTAAAGGCTTGCACTGCTCCAGGAATATACTCCCCCCCATTATTGTGGAAGAACCTATTTATGACACTTGCACAAGGTTTTGCTTTATTAAGCGCTGTTCTAAATTGGGGGGGTCTAAGATAGATTTGACGAAAACACAATCCTTAAATAGGAGAAGGGCTTTACTTGCTCAGTATTGGATCTGTTGATAGACCATTGAGATGGGTTCCATTTTCTGGTCTTGGTGAAAATTGGATCTTAGATTTTGAATAGTTAATCACCAGGCTTTCTCAACAACAATAATTAGAGAAAGCTTACAAGGGCCTTTTTAGTCCAATCCTGGTTCAGGACAAGATCATGGCATCATCTGCATAAAGCAAAATAGGTATACCAATCTCAGCTAATTTTGGTGGATGGCAATAATCACCAAAAATTGATATAAATGAAACAAGAGAGGTGCCAACAAGCATCCCTGACAACCCCCCTTTTCCAAATTAAATGGATTTGTTAAATTCCCATCATATCCACATCATACTTGGGCAGTCAAACCCAAGTATAAATGCTGAATAATTCCTAGGTATCTTTTGTCCATGGTAGTTTGATTAAATTTGTTCCACAATCTAGGGTGATTTATGGAGTCAAAGGCCCCATTGAGGTCAATAAAAACCACATATAACCCCCCCCCCCTTAAAAGATGAATATTTCTCAGCCAGGTGCTAGAAAACCAGGCATTGATCATATGCTGAGGAACCCCACCTAAATCTTATCTGTTCATGTTTCAGTATGGTTTCTGATTCCATCCAATCCAGGAGCTCCTTTAGTAAGTAAGCAGAATATAATTTTCTTCGAGAAGAGAGAAGACTTATTTGTCGATAGTAGGATGGGTCACTTTTGGACCCCCTTTTAAATATTGGGATAATAATAGAATGTTTCCATAAATCACGTATTTGTCCACTGATGTTAATTTGAGTAAAAACTGGGGCCAGGACTATGGCCCACCATAATGGATCAGCCTTGAATAGCTCATTAGGGATTAGATCAGAGCCTGGAGCTTTTCCTAATTTTAATCCCTTGATAAAGCAGATGACCTCCTAAAGTGATACCTCAGGCCAGGATGCTGTTATATCAAGAGGAATAATAACAGCTGTACTAGGCCCATTAGCATCAGAGAATAGCCTCTTGAAATAGACCCCACATCAATGGGGCAACAGAGCATGGGATTCTAGAGGCTGGGTTGATAGTACTATTGATGATAGACCAGACAGGCTTATTGTCATTATTATTGATCGCTGAAATGAGATATTCCCATTCCTTGTTAAGGGCCATCTGTCTCCTTGTTTTAATCAGTTCTCTGTATATTTTCTTTACTTTCATCAACTCTCGGAGGGCTGATATTGTACAGTTACTTTTAAACTCAAAATGCTTCTGTTGAATGCACCTTTTCATTCTTTTGCAGTCATTATTAAACCAGCTATTCCTCTAAACTTCAGGGAATGTCCTATCAAGTTTCTTTTTCATGTAAAGGGGTCTAAACTGTTTTAATACCTCATCTAGATTATACAAACAATTAGGTACCGAATCAGATGGCAAAACCTTGTTAACAAGGGTGTTACAAGGGATGGAACCCATTATAGTTCGAGCCTTGTCACTAGAGTTAGGGCTCCAGCGTAATTGACAGACATTATTTTGATTTTGTGAAAGAGGGAAACTTTGTGCTGGCATAAGACAATGTTCGAAGAATAAGTCTATAGAGATGAAGACTGGGAGATGATCACTTCACAAGAAATAACCAACTTTTAGGAACTTAAAATGGGAGAGATTTTCTAGAGGGGCCAGTATATAATCTATTACACTTGCTCCTTTGGGGCAGGGGCTGTAATCACACACATTAAATAATCCACGTCAATCGACTTTCAATGCACTTTCCAACTGGATTTTTACTGTATGAACTGGCAAAATCCAAAGTGTATTGAAAGTGGATTATTTAGTTTGTGTGACCACAGCCTGGATTTCACATAAGTAAAGTCACCAGCTTCATCAACCTGTGAGTAACCATTCAGAGGGTAAGGTTTCTCTGAATCACAAATTTAGCCAGTTCCAAGCCACCTCTGTTTATTACATCATCCTTAGGTTTTCCATTATGCCAAGCAGAGCTAAGAAATCCATCATTATTAGAGCCTAATGATTTATAGAAAAGTGTATAATCATCACTGCCAGTCCTTGCATTAAAGTTCCCTGCTGGTACTAAAGGGGTCTCTGGAAAACAGGCTCGCAAGTCATCAACAGTTCTACCCAGGTGATCCCATCTGTGAACCAATATACTAGGAGTGGATGGAAGAATGTAAACAAAGGAAAGGATGACTCTCATGTCATCCAACTTTAATAGGAAGACAATAATCAAATTGTCTGCCATCAGTTTGGTGTAGTGGTTAAGAACAGTGAACTCTAATCTGGAGAACCGGGTTTGATTCTCCACTCCTCCACATGAAGCTGGGTGACCTTGGGTCAGTCACAAATTCTCTCAGGCCCATCTACCTGACAGGGTGACTGTTATGGGGAGAGGAAGGGAAGGAGATTGTAAACTGTTCTGAGACTCCGAGTGAAGGGCGGGGTATAAATCCAATTTCCTCCTCCCCTTCCTCCTCCTCCTCCTCTTCTTATCACAAGGTTTAATATTCAATTTAGTTGAGGCTAAACAGGCAAAGCCTCCCCCCGAAAGAGATGAAGTGATTTAGCATACCAAAATAGCTTATTCAGTGAATGACTCAGTGTCTACAGAGCTGAAACTGAGCTCAGCTTTAGGTTGGCAAGATGACTTTGTTGAGGCTGGCAATGGATGTGCATCTTTGGCATACATGTGCCATTGGCTCTCACATGCTGAACACCTGAGCCTAGGCAGGATTTATTTATTTAATTATGCTATTTATAGTCCACCTTTCCTTACTGAGCCTCAAGGCAAATTACACATAGTGTAAGTCAATGCAATCAATATGATGAGGCATCTAATAAGCAATGTAACAGGACCAAAGCAGAAGTATTATGCATTTGTTCAAACAAATATATAAATATATATATTCATTAGTTTAGTTTAGTTTAGTTTATTATTACGGTCTTAAGACCAACATACAGAGTAATCATAATATGTGAGGGAGAGGAAAAAACCCAGTCATAATATACAAAAATAGAAATCTGAATTATATATTCATTCATTTATTGTTAACTGAAGTCATCTTTACCCTACACTCTCTCCTGAATAGGGCTCATATAGCAACTTAAAAATATTTAAATATGGCAATTTAAAATGATATAGAAATAAGGAGAAAAATCCAATGATTAATATGACAGCTGAAATTAAAAACATTAAAAACGCAAGCATTAAAAATAGCATTCAAAACATAAGAGCAGCAGAGAACGTAAAAGGATTCAAAGGAGCAGTCATAAAAATAGCAGCTGCAACAAAAGCAGAAAATATAATAAGAATGTCTCCACTATCTTTTTATTTGCAAAGCAGAACTTTTGTAGGTTATTAACCACTCTATCAGATGCTGCTATGACTGTTTAGCTGCAGCTTGAGACAACTGTCATAAAACATCGGTATTTAAAACAATGGCAGCGATGTAAGAGGGGCCAACATTAAAAAAAATGATGCTAAGTTGGGGGGAGTCAGGAAGAGAAAGCAAAAGAACTCAGAACAGAAAGGAGTGAAAGTTCCCTCTTTCATTTCTTTTTGTATATATTTTGGTCAGTGCTTTTAGTTCTCTGCTTTTTGCAGTTCTCTCGCAGATTCAGCTATGCTGCCTGTTCTGCGATACAGTTTATATGACATTTGTGTGTGCATAATTTACTTGTTTGTGCCTTTACTTTGAGGGCTGCACTCTAAACCCAATATTAAAACGGTTTCAACAAATACTAATGTGGAAATATAGCTCATCAATATTAAGAACCTGCTCTGAGCTCTGCTACCTGCTCTGAGCCCTGTTGTACAGGGGAGGGAGGGCTACAAATTGAATGAATGAATGAATGAATGAATGAATGAAAACAGGTTAAACAAATACTAATGCTGAAATACACCTCATCAATAATAGTTGCAGCCAATGCTCCCTCTAAGCTGTGAAGTCTTGTGAGCAAAAATTCTACTTTGTGAGCTACTGGCATTAAAGTTGTGAGTGAGTAATTTGGCTACTGCATAAATTAGTTTGTTCTGGAGCCATCCTTCCTGAGCTAAGACAAAAAAAGTGTGAGCTGGAGGCTAAAAAACTGTGAACTGGTTCACACTAACTCAGCTTACAGGGAACACTGGTTGCAGCCATAAAGCAGCAGAAGCAATTCAATAGTTGTATGTGTAATGAACACACATGCACAGACAACAGCAATCTCAAAAATATATTTTCTTTGAAAAGTCATGGCAGAATTAAAAAAAGCTGAAAGGCAGGGCAAAAATCCTCTCTTCAAGAACTGGATAAATAAGAAAGTTTTTAGTTGGTTCCAAAAACAAAGGCCAGCTAGATAGTGGTGGAATTCTAGCCACAGAACTGGGGCACCACCATGGGAAGGGTCCTGTATGTAGAACTGATGAGAAATCATCTTAATTCTTCTTTGCCAAATTTCTCCTTGAAATCCAACAATCTGTTTCTTTTCCTGTTTTTTAGGCATTTGGAGTTAGTACTTCAGTGGGGTACAACGCTGTGCAGTCCACCCTCCAAAGCCTCCATTTTCTCCAGGGAACTCAGGCAACTGGTCCCCCCCCCAACTTAGCTACAGTGACCCATGCAACGGTCATTTCCAGGTTAGATTATTGTAACCCACTTTATCTGGGCGTACCTTTGAATCTGACCCGGAAACTCCAGCTAGTGCAAAATGTGGTGGCACGCCTGCTGACGGCAATGCCTGTGCAGGCGTGCATTCAGCTGGTCCTGTGCCAATTGCACTGGCTACCAATTGAGTACCAGATCCGTTTCAAGGTGTTGGTGTTAACCAGGGCTCTTTTTGTAGAAAAAGCACAGCAGGAACCCATTAGCATAATAGGCCACACCCAACAGCAGAAACCTATTAGCATATTAGGCCACACCCCTGACAGCACAGCTCATTAGCCCGTTAGGCCGCGCCCCCATGTTACCAAAAGTGTGGTCATCCAGCCACACCCACCTTTTGCTTCTTATTCTGTTTACCTTATTTGTTGTCAAACCAGGGCTTTTTTTGTAGCAGGAACTCCTTTACATGTTAGGCCACAAACCCCTATTGTAGCCAATCCTAATGAGTTCCTGCTGTTGGGTGTGGCCTATTATGCTAATGAGTTCCTGCTGGGCGTGGCCAACTCAGGAGCCAGACGGAACTCCGTTCCTGTGCATTATTCCTGCCCAAAAATAGCCCTGGTGTTAACCTTTAAAGCCATGTGTGTCCTGGGACTGACATATCTAAGGGACCATCTCTCCCCATGTGTGCCCTGGAGAGCCTTGTGCTCTGCGGACCAACATTTTCTGGTTGTCCCTGGCCCAAGGGACATCTACTTAGCCTTGATCTGCTGGAACATGCTCCCACTTGAGACCAGGGCCCTGTGAGACTTATTGCCGTTTCACAGGGCCTGTAACATGGAGCTATTCTGCCAGGCCTTTGGCTGAGGTGGCAGATGCCCAGTTTTGGCCTCCACTGCTGAAAATTGCCCCTTGAAACCTGTCCGTGTTACTGACTTGTTACTATGGCTGGCAGGCCGTCTTTGCTGATGTTTTAATGCCATGGGATTTAGAAATTATTGCCAATTAGATTAATTTTTTTCAACTGTTTTAACTATTATTGTTAATATGATTGTTTTAAACTGTCTAGATATTTTCTATTGATGTTACCTGCCCTGATCCCGCCTGCAGGAAGGGCGGGATGTAAATTGAACAAACTAACTAAATAAACTGATCAATGTAGTTTGGAGATGAGCTGTAATTCTGGGGGGTCCCTAGTTCCCACCTGGAGGCTAGCATCCCTAGCCAGGCCCTTCTTCTACAGCCACATGGTGAGTTAGGCTATTGTCACCTGTAATTAGGGTTGCCAGCTCCAGGTTGGGAAATACGTGGAAATTTGGGGGGTGGAGCCCAAGGAGAGCAGGGTTTGGAGAGGGGAGGGACTTCTGTGGAGTATAATGCCATAGAGCAGGGGTGTCAAACTCATTTGTTATGAGGGCCATATCTGACATAAATGAGACCTCGTTGGGCCGTGCCGTGTGTGTTATAAATTGTAATGCCAGGTAGTGGAGATATAAACTTTATAAAGGACACAAACATAAAGGTTTGTTTTTAACTTAAAATAAAAATGTGCTTAAACTATTAGCACTCTTGCAATATTTTGTTTATTTAACAGTGTCTGATAACTGACCCCTCTTGCTCTGAATTATTACATCAAAATGTCTGTGCTGTTGCAATCTTGAGTATGCTGTTCAGGTGTATCTGTAAGCTGCAAAACCTATGATGATGCAGTAGCAGCAGAACTGGAAGAAGAAGCAGAAGACAGCCAGTTCTACTGTGGGCCTGATAGAAGCCCTCTGGGGGCCTGATCCGGCCCACGGGCCACATGTTTGACACCCCTGCCATAGAGTCTACCTTCCAAAGCAGCTGATCTCTATCGGCAGGAGATCTCCAGCCACCACCTGAAGGAAGAAAACCCTACTTGTACTAGACTT
Organism: Gekko japonicus; assembly: GCF_001447785.1. Classification (NCBI taxonomy): domain Eukaryota; kingdom Metazoa; phylum Chordata; class Lepidosauria; order Squamata; family Gekkonidae; genus Gekko; species Gekko japonicus. The sequence continues at coordinate 758,595 of NW_015175379.1, read as the reverse complement.
CTCTCTGGGAATGGAGTCTGTTTGAAAACCCCAATTACAATGGCTGGGGGCATCTCAAGTCAAGGTGCTTTAAGAGAGTGGCTTGAAGCAGGAACGATCAAACTGAAGCTAGGGCTGTCAGTCTCCAGGTGCAGCCTGGTTTTCTCCATGAATTACAATATATCTCCAGACTGCAGAGATCAGTTTTCCTGTAGAAAATGGCAGTTTTGGAGGGTGGACTCTATTACATCACATCCCTGTTGAGTTCCCTCCCCTCCTCCCAACCCAGAGTTGGCAACTCTATGTGGGTTGAATTGTCTGGTTTCACCTGGAAATGTTGCCGCCCCACCTGAAAAGGAGGGCTGGGTACAGCCCTGCCTAGGTGGTACTTGTCTGCCTATTGTCTGTGGGCACTCAGATGCCCTGGAGAACATCCGGAGCACCAACTTGTTGTTTATGAGGGCATAATTGGAAGCAGGATTTGGCGCTGCAAGTTTAAATAACCAAAGGTTTTAACTTAAGCAGTCATTTCTTGGTTCTTTTCTCCCCCCCCTTTTAAAACATAATATCAGCTGTGAGCCCCTGCAGAAACTGAGCCACATTAGGCAGTAAACAGATGTGAATGTCCTGGATTGAATCTGCTTTGGAAAGAAGTAATGAACTTCGTGTACTAGATGCAGCCTAGAAATGAGAATGGGATCCATCAAATGGGCTTTCAAAGCAAGGCCAAAGAAAAGGCGGTTTGCGGTCCATTAGAGAAAAAAGGGGTATCGGCTACAGGCTGAGTCTGTTCCCAGCTCTTTGTCTCCTGCATTTTCCCTTAAGGCCAAACTAGTCACAATGCAGAAATGTCTCCAGACTCTCTCTCTTAAAAAAAAAATAAAAAATCCAGTGCAACAGATTGAGGCTTCAAATTTATTTATTTTATTTTATTTATTGGATTTATATCCCGCCCTCCCCGCGAACGGGCTCAAATGTGATTGGTATGGTGCAGTGGCATACTTAACCCTTCCCCTACAGGCTACTTTCCTGATCAAAATTGCCCCTTCTCTAGCTGCTTTCCCACTTTGAGGCAAAAATGATGCAGGGTTCACACAGGCAGTTCTGATTGTCCAGTCAAGGACAGTGTTAACATTTCCACTACTCAGACCAGTGGAAACTATGCTCAGGCTTAGGGTTTCTGGGCAGGTGCTCCTGTTTTATGGAACAGGTTTCCCAAGGATTGGGAGGAGGTCCCAGTCTTGCAGAGATTTCAGATTTATTTATTTATTTTGGATGTGTGGTTGGTGGCTTGAGTGGAGGGCAGTCATTATGATGGAGTCATGTCTTCTGTTTTCTTTTTATTGTCATTTTATGTTTGTGAAATGAGATTTTAACTGGTTTAATTATGTAAGCCTAGGCTTGCCACTAACTCAGGAATGGTGGGGATCCTCCTAGTGATGCTCCCTGTCCCCTGCCCTCGCTCAGTCAAGTGAGTGGAGAAAGATGGGGAGAAAGACAGCACTCAGAAGTTACTTCCTGTTTCAGAACAGGATGTGATGTCACGGTAGGGTTGCCATCCTCCAGGTTGCACCTGGACATCTCCTGCTATTACAGTTGTTCTCTTTTCCTTGTAACATCAGAAGATAGTCCATGCATCAAGAGACACCATCATGCAATGAACTTCTCCATCCCTGCCCTACTTTATCAGCTACTCCTTGTGAGGTGGGACAAATACTAGTGCCATGGCATCGTGTTACATATGAAGTGCTTCTAGGACTGAAGGAAATGCATGGCTAGCTGCTATGTTTGGTCACCGAGTTTTGGTAGCAGTCCTATGTTTGCCATAATCTCTAGTTCCACTACCACATCAGGGGTTTTGTTTGTTTAAAAATTGTTGAACTGTAATCTGAACCAGGCCTGGGTCTGTCAAAGGCTTCTAAAGAACGGCTCTGATTATTTTCTGGGCTAGGAAATGGCATTGATTTTTGCACCAGGTTTTGGTCTGGGCTTAGATAGAACTTGTAGCCCAAACCCACAATAATGTGTTTACAAAACTCAGCCCAACTTTGTCACTCAAATGATGAAAAGCATAAATGAAACATTTTATTTATATCTTTGGCACACAGAAGAGGTATTTATGAAGGGGAAATAAAAAGGAATATCAATGACATCATCATTACTCTAAATACAAGTAAACCGGCTGGCCACTGGGTAGATGACAAATGTTAAGATTTCTGCCTACCTAGGGGGAGTGTGCAGAAAATTATGGTTCTATTAATTAACCATAACAAAATAGCCTTATGAGGACTGAGCATGCTTCAGAGGGTAAGGAAAGTTGAGCGCACACATGTGTCAAACAAAGAGAGAGAGAGAGAGAGAGAGAGAGAGAGAGAGAGAGAGGAAAGAGAAAGAAATCAGCCTGAGAATTTAACTTCTGAGAATTTATTAAATCCTGGAGAGAGAGATTGGGAGGGAGGGGGAGGGAGATTTCCAAACTTTCCCTCTCACATTTCCTCACAAGCTGCTGGCGGTGGTGGTAATGCTGCTGCTGATGTCTGGGAAAGCACCAGTGTTTGCAGAGACATGTAAAGTAAAAAAAAGGGTATTAAAATAAAACAGAAAAACTTAAAAAGCACCAAGATCATATGAGATTGCATCACAAGTTCTCAGCCACCATTTTGGGATGCCTCGGTGCCCTGGCTACCAGGTGGGAGTAAACCTTAGCAACCACAAAGTCTCACAGCAGGGGTTCTCAGGTCACAGTCCAATGTCAAAGTCCAGGGTCCTATAACACAATCCTAAATACAAGATCAGAAGGCACTCCAAGGTCCCAGTCTAGATCAAAGCACTTCAAGGACTAGGTAATAAGGTTCCACAAATCAATCTCAAACAGGTCATCAGCAAGACTGCAGGCACATTAATTCCACACTGGATCTAGCCTCACGGCAGCCTTAAATAGGGCATTTCCCTGCAGGTGGGTCTGGTTCCACATCAAGCTCCTCTCTACAAGTGAGTCAGCTTCTTTACTCAGGAGGAATAGTTGGTGGCTCAATCCCGTTCCCCCTGGCATTCCCGTAGCAGAGGGGAGACCTCAGGCTGCCAAGTGTACACTCCTGCACCTGGTCAGAACACATGAAGTTGCCTTATACTGAATCAGACCCTTGGTCCATTGAAGTCTTATTGTCTACTCAGACTGGCAGTGGTTCTCCAGGGTCTCAGCAGAGGTCTTTCACATCACCTACTCTTTTAACAGGAGATGCTGGAAATTGAACCCGGGACCTTCTGCATGCCAAGCAGATGCTCTGCCACTGAGCTACAGCTACTCCAAGCCTCAGCCCTTGCCCTTCATTTTCTCTGCTCCTGGCCTCCTTCATGAGACTGTGGTGGGTCCAGCAGTGGATGGGTCCACGTTGGAACCTCCTGGCCTGAGGGTCCTGGTGACTTAGAGGGCAGCAGCTGTGCTAACTCAGAGTCCAACTGGAGAGGACCTGAGATTTTGGACTCACAGGGAGGGTCTGCCAAGGCAGGGCTTGGGGGTAGGTTGTTCTCCTCCTCCAATGAAGATTCATATTCCCATGTGAAACCAGGGTGGTCCATGATACTAGACAACCTAAAAGAGGATATAGAATGGTGTGGTATAGCCCATTTTTGTCAGATCTCAGAAGCTAAGCAGAGTTAGTACTTGGATGGTGGACCACCAAGGGAGGTAATGGCAGACCACTGTTGCTTCCTGCTTGCCTTGAAAGCCCCTTGCTGAGGTTGCCATAAGTCAGTGGTGACTTGATGGCATGTATGTTCTGTATGGAGGCAACCTAAAATAGCATTGTCAAGGTTCCTGCTTTTAGAAGAAGAGAGGATGTGTGTGAAAGAGTGGACTGCAACCCCATGGGCTGGGATGGAGAAAAAGTGGAGACAACAGCATGGGAGAATGAAGGTCAGCAGCAACACTAGGGTGGAGAAAAACAAGAGCCAGGAAGAAGTGAACCAGGCCTGAGAAAGGGAGGCGCTGTGGCTCAGTGGAAGAGCCTCTGCTTTGCATGCAGAAGGTTCCAGGATCAATCCCGGCATCTCCAGTTAAAAAGACCAGACACTATGTGGTGTGAAAGAGCTCTGCCTGAAACCCTGGAGAGCTGAGGGGTGACATGATAGAGGTTTACAAAATTATGCATGTCATAGAGAAGGTAGAGAAAGACAGACTCTTCTCCCTTTCTCACAATACAAGAACTTGTGAACATTCAATTAAATTAATGAACAGTAGACTTAGATAGACAAAAAAAAGTACATCTACACCCAAATAATAATTTACATGTGGAATTCACTGCCACAGAAAGTGGTGGTGGCTACAAAGATAGACAGCTTCAAGAGGCGTTTAAAAATATGGAGCAGAGGTCCATCAGTGGCTATTAGATGCAAGGAAGGACAAACAGTATTGTGGTTGGAGTCTGCTACAGACCTCCTGACCATGATGAGGAGGTGGGTGCTGCCCTCCTTGAACAGCTTGACAAGGGTATCCAAACAACATGACCTGGTAGTTATGGGTGACTTCAGCTTCCATGATGTGTGCTGGGAGACATACTCTGCAAAGTGTTCACAGTCATGCAACTTCCTGACCTGTCTGGATGACAACTCCCTTCATCAAATAGTGGAGGAAGCTACGAGGAGCTCAGCCATACTTGACTTAATATTGACCAACAGGCAAGAGATGGTGGATGGGGTGAAGGTGCTTGGGGACCTTAGAGGGAAGTGACCATGTCCTGCTAGAATTCCTTTTGCTGTGGGGGACCAAGGAAGCTCGAAACCACACTTGAATTCAGATTTCAGTAAGACAGACTAATAAACTCAGAGGTATGATGAGAATCATTCCATGGGCAAGACTCCTGGAAGAAGAAGAAGAAGAGATTGGATTTATACCCCACCCTTCACTTGGAGTCTCAGAGCAGCTTACAAACTCCTTTCCCTTCCCCTCCTCACAACAGATACCCTGTGAGGTGGGTGGGGCTGAGAGAACTCTGACACAAACTGCTCTTTTTCAAGGATAGCTGTGCCAGCTTGTGACTGACCCAAGGTCACATCAGCAGGTGCAAGTGGAGGAGTGGGGAATCAAACCCGGTTCTCCCAGATTACAGTCCGCACACTTAACCACTACACCAAACTGGCTCTCAGGGAAAGGAGCAAGTGAAGGGTGGGCTCTCCTAAAACAAGAGCTCTTACAAGCTCCAGTTGTCACTATTCCAACAAGAAGGAAACATCGTAGGGGATCCAAGAAGCCAATGTGGATGAACAGAGAACAGCGTGATGAGGTAAGAGAGAAAAAGGAAATGTTAAAGAAATGGAGGCAAGGACATACCTCTAAAGAAGGGTATCTACTGGTTGCTAGGCACTGTAGGTCAGCCATCAGAGAAGCCAAAGCTCACAGTGAACTAAAGCTGACCAGGGAGGCTCGCTACAACAAGAAACTCTTCTTTAGATATATGAGGAGCAAACACAAGGCAAAAGAGGCAATGGGCCCACTGTTTGGTGAAAATGGAGAAACTTTGACAGAGGACAGTGAGAAAGCAGAAAGCTTTGCTCAATGCCTATTTTGCATCAGGTTTTTTCCCCTGAAGAAGGGAACAGGCTCATCTAGAGATGGTAGTAGGGAAGTCACAGTATCTGGGCTGCTGGTTGACATGGACAGAGAGGTAGTTGAGAAACACCTGGCTGCAAATCCCCAGGGCCAAATGGTATGCACCCAAGAGTGCTCAAAGAACTTTCTGGAGAGCTTGCAGAGCTTTTGTCCATCCAGACCTCTTGGAGGAAGGGACAGGTGCCACAAGACTGGAGGAGGGCAGATGTTATCCCAATTTTCACAAAAGGGAGGAGGGATGACCCAGGAAACTACAGACCAGTGAGTCTAATCTCTGTCCCAGGGAAGATACTGGAGCAGCTTTTAAAGAAATCACTTGGTGATCCAGGGAAGTCAGCACATTTTGTCCCCAACAGGTCCTGCCAGATCAACCTCATTTCCTTCTTTGATCGAGTGACAAGCTTACTGGATCTCAGTAAAGCTTTTGACAGGGTTCCCCATGAGGTTCTGATGGGTAAACTAAAGGATTGTCGACTGGACTGTAGGATAGTTAGATGGATAGGGAACTGGTTGGAGAACTGCATTCAGAGAGTAGTTGTCAATGGCATTTCATCTGGATGGAGTGAGCTGTCCAGTGGGGTGCCCCAGGGCTCAGTTCTAGGCCTGGTCCTTTTCAATATTTTTATAAATTATCGGGGTGAGGGTGTGGAGGGGCTACTCATTAAATCTGCAGATAACACTAAATTGGGAGGAGCAGTGAACATACCAGAGGATATAGAATTCAATGGGATCTGAACATGCTGGAAAAGTGGGCGGATGTGAACAAGATGCAGTTTAACAAGAATAAGTGCCGAGTTCTATATCTGGGTAACAAAAATGAGGAACATGCATACTGGATGAGGGATACACTTCTGAGTAGCAGTGTATGTGAACCAGAGTATGGGGTAAGTGTGGACCGAAAGTTAAATATGAGCAATCAGTGTGATGCTGTGACAAAATCTTGGGGTGTATCAACAGAGGCATAACATCCAAATCACAAGATGTCATGGTCCCACTGTACACTGCATTGGTCAGGCCACATCTGGAGTATTGTGTGCAGTTCTGGAGGCCTTACTTCAAAAAGGATGTGGTCAGAATGGACCATGTGCAGAGGAGAGCGACAAGGATGATCGGGGGCCTGGAGACCAAGCCCTGTGAGGAAAGGCTGAGGGACCTCGGAATGTTTAGTCTGGAGAAGAGGAGGTTGAGGGGAGACGTGACTGCTCTCTTTACATATTTGAACGGCTGTCACTTAAAGGAGGGCAGGGAGCTGTTCCTGTTGGCAGCAGAGGATAGGACTTGAAATAATGGGTTTAGATTAAGGGTGGGAAGGTACTGGCTGGATCTTAGGAAAAACTTTTTTACAGTAAAAGTTGTGCAACAGTGGAATCAGCTGCCCAGGGAGGAGGTGAACTCCCCCTCACTGGCAGTCTTTAAGCAACGTTTGGACAAACATTTGTCAGGGATGCTCTAGGCTAGGGGTGTCAAAAATAAGGCCCAGGGGCCAGAACCGGCCCTTCAAGGGCTCTTATGCGGCCCAGAAGCAACTGATGCAAAGGAGGGAGTCCTGGGGGGGGGAGTGGGTGGAGCCACTCCATTGTAGCTTCAGCTTGGCAGAACAACCTCATCTGCAGCAGTCAAGCAATGTGGGAGCATCTGCCCAGTGCTGCACCGCTGCCTCTCCAGTCTGCCTATGTGGGTTTTCCTCTGCACCCCCCTCCCAGCCCATGGGGCCTTACAGTGGGGATATACCAGCTTGGAGCTTACCAACTGCTGTCCTTTATACAGTTTCTATCTCCAGTACCTAGCATTATGTTTTATGGCATACATGGCATTTATACAATGACATTTATGTCAGATCCAGCCTCCGTAACAAATGAGTTTAACATCATTGCTCTAGGCTGATTCTGCATTGAGCAGGGGGTTGAACTAGATGGCCTGTGTGGTCCCTTCCAACTCTGTGACTCTATGAAGATGGAACACTATGTCTGGGGAAGTGATGCTCTGTATTCTTGGTGCTTGGGGGACAACAGTGGGAGGGCTTCTGGAGTTCTGGGCCCACTGGTGGACCTCCTGATGGCACCTGGGTGACACAGGGTGTTGGACTGGATGGGCCATTGTCCTGTTATGTTCTTATGCTGCCAATCTGAGTTGACAGTACTGAACTTGATGGACTGAGGGTCTGGGTCATTATAAGACAGCCTCATGGATGGTCATATAAACAGCAGGGAATAGGATGAACGTGGTGGGAAAGGGGGTGAAAAGGCAGAAACATCAGATGGGCAATTAAGGAAGGGGAGAAAATGATGAGTGGTTAGCAGAGCCAGAATAAGAGGGGAGTGTGAGGACTAGTGGAAAGACTGAGATTTCTCTTCCCCAAGAGTCCTTGTGGATCTCCTCTTGAAATAACAGTCATAATAGACGAGTTACTGTTTTCACTTTCATTACTTTTTATAATTTTTTACCATCTTTGCCAGTGGTTTCAGCCCTCTGCTTTGTGCTGGTGGTTTTGTATATTTGTTAGCATTTTGCATCCATGTTTTTATACTCTATCTGGCATTTATACATAGAAGGTACTTTATTTATCATATAATATATAATGGCTGCGGGCACATGGGCAGGAAAATGCGAGGGGGAAGCGTGGCTGTTTGCCCCGGGGCTAAAAACCACGCGGTTGCGCGAGCAGACCTACTGTGGAGGTCCCGTGGAGGTCCTGTGGTAGGGGGGAGGTGCCGATCACTCCACAGTCCTGCGGCGCGGCAAAGAAGTGGGGCGCGGGGCAAACGGGGTTGGGTTTTTTAAAAAACTCAATGTGCGCATGCTCCCTTGGGTGCTTGTGCGCATCCATGGAGACTTTGAAAAACACAAAAACCTTTTTGCGAGGGGACATGGGCGGGCGCCGGAACTACCACCGGAAATGCGATCAGACGCCCGCCCTTGCCCCGCGGTTTCAGGAAACTAGGACCTCTGAGGTACTAGTTTTTTACCGCGCATCTTCCGCGGGAAGCCTCGGGTTCGCCACGGGAGCTCAACGCTTCCCAGATGTGGCAGTGTGATCGCGCCCGGAATATCCGCCTATCTTCCGTCCCTCTAGCGTGCCTAATGCTCCGTGTGACCGCAGCCAAAGTTGATTTATTGAAGCACAGATAATGTTGGGGAATGTGTCTGTTTTTTACTGGGAAAATTTGGTGCAAGGACTCAGAAAAGGGCATGATAACAAAGAACTGAGTGTTCAATTCATACAAGGGAAGTAATATCGAAGCAGGGATTTCAGGATCAGAAGAGCAGGGATGAGAAATTCGAAGTCATCCCTAACAGGGATGCTAATTATCCAGCACCTTAAATGCCCAAAAAGTACTTTGGCTTTTGAAGACCTGACATTTTCATTGTCCATGAACTTAAATGTTGAATATCTGTTCCTCTCTTGGATGTATCATTGCTAACTCTGGCCTGGGAGATTCTTGGAGATTTGGGGGCAGAGTGTATGGAGGGGGGATTTGGGGAAGGATTTCAACTAAAAATCTATGGTATGTTGGCAGAGTTAAGGAAATAATCCAATCCACGCCTTGGAGTTTGCTTTTAAAGAATTTACTGCAACAGGATTTTTAAAAAAGACAATAACTGACTGTAGGCCACTAATAAAACAGAGAGCCCTTCAGAGCACAAGCACTAAAACAAACTACGTAACACACAGCAGAGAGAGAAACAACAACAAGAGGTAGGCTGAACTGCAAGAGAAAAGCATTATATAAACCCTAAACACTAGAGAATGCTCCACAGCTTCCCCTAGGGTACAAGTGGACTAAACTACTCCTTCACCAACATTCACAGTAATCAGACTCTCAGCAGGCTGTTGCTTCTCCAACATGGTATAGCATACAGTCCACCCTCCAAAGCAGCCATTTACTCAAGGGGAACCAATCTCTGCAGTCTGGAGATCAGTTGTAATTCTGGGAGACCTTTTAGTCCCACCTATGGCTTGCCAACCCAGCTGGAGTATCACTTGCTTGTTCTCAGGCTTGCCCCTTCTTTGGTGTGGACACAAAAATCCCTTTTAAGATTGGAGGGGAGGATGGCATACGTATTTTCCTGCCTATCTTCATTTCCTAACCAGCCTAGCAGCAGCAACACTCTGCAGTTTTGTTTTGCTTTACAATCATTTTGTTAGATCCCTTTCTCAACCTCCCCCCTTTCCCCAGGTTTTTTTCCCCCCTTCCTTGTGGGTATTTTTTGTGCTGTAGCCTGAAATATGCTCTGAATTAAGAGAAAAGTTTGAATCTCCTGAACTGTGATTGCCTGCTTCTCTCTCTCTCTCTCTCTCTAGCCAAGAGAGCCTCAAGGGCTCTCGCTAACTGTTGAGGTCCCAAAAAGGGTCCATTCAGTCGGATTGGCTGCCCTACACATTGATGGAGGGGAAAGCCTTTTGACCCCACCCTCTATCCTCAGCACATCTGTCCAAGCTTGTGCAGGGCTGGCCTCCCCCCCCCCATTTGCTACAAGCATTTTTGGCTTTTGCCGAGTCCTCAGTGCTTCACACCAGAGGCCCACGTTTTAAAAAATTTCTTCCCTTGTCTGCCCACTTCATCTACGCTGAGCAGTTCAGAAGAAAGAAGTTCACAGATCAGCAAAAGAGAGAGTCAAATATTCCCCCATATCTCTGCCTCAATTTGCTCTTATGTCCAAAGGGAAAAATTAAACTAAATGGGCGGGAATTGCTGGGGATCCACACAGCCTGTATTACCCTCTTTTAACCTCTTCCGTTCCTGGTGAGCCTTGAAGGGGGGGGGGGTAAACACAGCATCTTCGGTCTGTTCTGTTTTTGTCTCTGGTTAGGGTAGGCTATTATGGCCCGAAGGCAGCTGCGCGGAAGACAACAGCCTGACAAACAAAAGAACTTCTGTATATCACTCAATCCTGTCCAAAGTTTCAGGCTGGAATTTGGGATATGGTCAGTGCAGCTGCTTGGGAATCGGACTTGCTTGGATCATAACCGTTTAGCCCTAGTCGAGGCTGATGTGCCGAGGGAGCTAGCAAGAGAGGTGCATATTGTTGTATAAAGCTTTATTGACACTACATAAGCTACTTTCAGCAAGCCCTGACCCAGTGTGTAAGGGAGTGAGGGTAGTTAAAGTAGGGGGAGAAGAAGGGCTGCTGCTACCTCCCACCTCTGACCCACAGCGTATTGTAGGAAGAGAAGCTTACAGAAGGAATTCCTGCTTCAGGCAAGCCATGTGACAAACTTTACCTACTGTTACCCCACTATGCACCTGCCTTATGCAAAGTCAACCCACTGGGTCAATATGTTGGCTCTGATGGCCAGTGGCTGTTTAGGGTCCCAGGCCATGTCTGACTGAGATCCCATAACTGGAGATGTCTCCCCTCTCTGTCTACTTGGGACAGCCCCAGCTTCTTGGTGTCTATCACCGGGATGATTGGATTGTTGAAAACAGCACTTACCTCATTTGCAGCGCTCATTTTATCCTGAATCATGAACTTTGTGTGATCACAGATAGACTCCAGTGGCGCCTTTAAGACCAAAAAGGGCCCCGGTCACACGGGCCGGATATGGGGGGGGGAGGCATGGTTAATTGCCCCGGAGGAAACTAACACGTGGCCGCCCGAGCAGACATCCCGGTCGACATCCCGTGGTTAGCGGGAGATGCCGACCAGACGGGTATCCTGCAGTGTGGTACAGAAGCTGCGCCGTGTGGTCGCACGAGCAATCGCTCTTTGTGCGCATACGCTGTTGGGCGCTGTCGCGCAACCTGCGGAGACTTGGGAGACAACCCCCCCCTTGTGTGCAACAAACAGCGGCGGGCGCCGGATGCCACGTAAGTCCACCGGAAACGCGATCAGATGCCCGCCCTTGCCCCGTGGCTTCTGGAAACTAGTACCTCGGAGGTACTAGTTTTTTACTCCGCAACTTCGTCGGGAAGCCTCGGGTTAGCCACGGGAGCTCTACGCTGCCCAGATGTTGCGGTGTGATCGCACCTGGAAAATCCACCTACCATCCATATCGTCAATGTGGCAAATGCTCCGTGTGTCCGCAGCCAAAGTTTTATTCAAGGTGTGAGCTTTTGTGTGCACTCACACTTTCTTAGATGTTCTAGGTGTGCATGCACATGAAAAACTCATATGTTGAATAAAACCTTGTTGGTCTTCAAGGTGCCACTGGACTAACTTTGTTCTACTGCTGCAAACTGACATGGCTGCCCACCTGGATGATCACATTGTGATCACACTGATGGTTTCTTCGCAATGTAAAATCAGCAGCCTTTTAATTACTTTGGAAGATGCTCAGTGGTGGCAATCGGTGTGGCAGCTGTGTATGTGTCGTCTACCCACTTGTCTTGAGTGCATTTGTCTTGCCTTGATTGCATATATATGTCATTCCGAGTGAAGGCTTTCTTCTGGAAAGTTAGCGGAAGCAGTTCAGGGTCTTTAGGGACTTAAATGTGAGACTTTTCCCAAGTACCCCCAAGGCCTCCTCCCGGGGCAGAGTTTTAGGGTGATTAAAAGATTCCTGCAGTGAACCAAGGCCAGCTGTAGGTCCAGGGTAGTCATAGGTTCAGTGTCTAGTACCTTTACCCAGAGGTTGCAGGGCGGGAAGAAATGGTAGAAAGCTGCTTCCAGTATAGGGTTGCCAGACTCCCAAACAGGCAAGAAGCTGGAAATAAACGTGACGCCCCTCCGTCACCTGGAATTGACATAGGCACATTGGTGACATGGGCGGGGGCACTCTAGTTTTTAGGCAAAACTCTATGGCTAGAAGCTAATTCTACCATAGAGGTTACTTTGTTACTTCTTATTCTTTTTGCAACCAGGGTCATAATCAGCAGCCATAGAGGTTTTGCCCACAAACTAGAGTATTGCCCCCAATGTTCCCGGCATGCCTATATCACTTATGGGTGACATAGGCACATCACCTTTATTTCCGGCTTCTTCACTCCCCACTCCCGATAAGTTCACCCCTCCCCCTCCCACTGGTCCAATGGACCTGGCAATGTATTCCAGTCAGAATATACATTGGTATAGAGGCCTAAAGGTCGCACCCCATATAAGACAGTTAGGTGAGGCCCCATAGCTCCATGTTATAGACCACATGCAGAAAAGGTTCAGCTGTGGCCTCTTTACCAAAAAGGACCATGAAAGAGATGTTGGGAAAGTGTTGCCAGCCAGTGTTGAGAACACTAAGCCTGACGGACCCTTGCTCTGACTCCTGTTAGGTGATTTTAGATGCCCTTATGACATTAGTGGAGCCTGTTGAAAGGCATTTTGAATATTAGATTTCTGTGACTTCAGATACTGTAAAAAAAGTTCTTTTTGTTGTTGTTGCAGGATTTCCAACACCCCGAGCACAATTGCCATGGGAAGATGAAATATTGCATCATTTTGCCTCCAGAAATAGCTCACAGGCTGTTAAAGACCCAAGAAAAACAAAACGTGCTCTTAGGAATTAGCTGAAATGTAAGATGGACAAAAACAAATCTGAGCGTTTCCCAAAGTACCTACTAAAAAGTGCCTGAGTTGGGTGTGTTTGGGTGTCTTCATACGTTACAGGATTCTGCCACTGAAGTATGGCTTTCTGCGGGTTTTTATGGGCAGTACCAGGGTGTTTGATCATTGTAGATCTCTCCTAGTCCCTACCCATTGTGGTCACCTCTCCCACCCATACAGTGTCGCTCAGTTTTTATCTCCAACTGCAACGGCTTTCTTATATTTTCTATCAACTGCAGATCCCTTCTTTTCCTCACAATTGCACTTATGCTGGGAGAAGTGGACTGTGATTTTTATGCACTTGTTTTAGCCCCCATTGGTGCTGGCAGATCTCAAAGAAGGGAGAACCACTGCCGTGTTGGAGAGGCCTCTGGGTCAATGGGAGAGAGGTCCAGGAACCAGGCAGAAGAGGACAATTCTTTGTGTGCTTGGCTTTCTTTATTGCCTCCAAGCATCCTGTTTTTCCAGCTGATGGGCCCATGCAAGGCTATGGGCCTCAGAAGTTGCCCAGCCATGCTGATTTCTGACACTGGCCCTTCACAAAAATCATTTTTGAGAATTATCTGTGGACTGTTAACATTTGACAGCCATATGGGTGTCCCAGTCAGTGAAAGCAAAAGGGAAAATTACGCACAATCATCACGTTAATTCCAAAACAAAAATTAATTTAATGTGAAACCTGTTTGTAAATTGCCAACATGTGAAGATTCTTAAGTGTAAGGATGTGTCGCTGGCAACCAACATCAAGATAATTCATACCATAGTATTCCCCATTACTATATATGGGTGTGAAAGTTGGACAATGAAGAAAGCTGACGGGAAGAAAGTTGGTTCATTTGAAATGTGGAGTTGGAGGAGAGTTTTATGGATACCATGGACTGCCAAAAAGACAAATAAGTAGCTTCTAGATAAAATCAAGCCTGAACTCTCCGTAGAAGCTAAAATGAATAAACTGAAGCTACTGTACTTTGATCACATTAGGAGAAAACAAGACTGTAAAAGACAATAATGCAAGGAAATGTTGAAGGCAGCAGGAAAAGAGGAAGACCCAACATGATCTGGCCTGTGAGCAACTGGCTCCCTCTTGCTTCCTTCTCCGGAGCTTCTGCGGCATCACAGCTTGCTTTTGCCCAGCTCCCTCTGCTGCTTCCCGCTTCCTTCCGAGCCAGGCGTCCCTTCCCTCCATTGGCTGAGGGCTCCTCCTTTGGGAGGAAGGGAGGGGGAGGCAAAGAGTGAGAGAGAGCCCCACCCAGGAGAGAAAGCAAATTCTGAGGCTTGTGGCTCCTTTAAGACCAGCAACATTTTATTTCAGGTATGAGCTTTCCTACACTTCTTCAGAGGGAGGAAGTGAGAGAGAGAGAGATGGTGGGTAGATGGATTTTTCTGACAATCACAATTTACATTGAGATCACAGTGCTCTGCTGTTTTCTTTGAGACTTGATATCTCTCTGACTCTCTCTCTCTCCTACAAGCAGCTGCGCCACCATTGCTCTTTCCTTCCCCCGATTGTATTAATCAATTTCCCACTACTTGCTGTGCGGCTGCATTTTGACCCGCAGCATCCCCTGATTTCCTCCCGCATCTTCTCAATCTCAAAAAAACAAGGATCAAGAAGATGCAGGGAAAACCAGGGGATGCTGCGGGTCAAAATTCGGCCATGCAGCAAGTAGTGGGAAATTGACGAATACAATTGGGGAAAAGGGAAGAGCGAGGGCAGCACAGCTGCTTGTGGGATATCAGCCTCTGTCTCTCTGTCTCACTCTGTCTCCCTCTCTCACACATATATGCATAGGTGTATGTGTGTTAAAAGGAAGGGGCAGGTTGGGATAAGGAAAAAGGAGAATTAAAAGGAAATTATTTTGGCTTATTCTGAAAAGGGTTTTCTTAGATTAGATTTCTCTGTGCCTATCTGGGATTTCATTTTTTTTCAAAAAGATGCTTATTAGGAACTAGAACACATGGGTTGGCTTCCATTGTTTAATAATTCAGTTCCATTGGATTCCATTGTTTAATAATGGAAGTATATGGCTAAGTATTTAAAATACATTTATGGTTCCATATGTTCCAGTTCAATATATCTTCCTTTCTCCCCTCCCACCTTTCTGGCTGCCTTTCTTCAATCCCCCTTTGCTTTTTCAACTGTTTCATTATCGTCACCAACATTTGAGTAAATTTTGCCCAGTTTGAGATCAATACATTATTTCACTTGGAGAGATACCCCTCTCCAGTTTAAACAGATGATGGGAGGGGGGGGAATAAACCTAACAGCACAGCTTGCAATCCTGGAGGAAGGGTGTAATCCACACAGGGCAAGCTTTTAAAAACTGCCATGATCACGACTAGTGTGCAGGATCAAATTAGAGAATCACAAAGAGAAAACCATGCAAATTTGCAAGGAAGGGCAGGAAATTAGTGTTACTATGCAGCTGAGTTAGGGCATCGGTGGAAATAGCCCTCTCATACTTTTTTTCAGTTTAGTGGCACAAGACTAAAAAAGCTCTCCAGAACATCTGCCAGAAAACTCCTTCCCCATACAAATTGCAGCACTGTACAAAGCATGATGGAGTTGCAGCCGACTCTGCACAGGCATGGACATGCACACACACACACATGCTGCCAGTCAGGGTTCCCTCTAAGCTGAGTTAGTGTGGGCTAGCTCACAGTTTTTTGGCCTCCGGCTCACAGATTTTTGTCTCAGCTCAGGAAGGATGGCTCCAGAGCAAACTAATTTATGCAGTAGCCAAATTGCTTGCTCACAACTTTAATGGCAATAGCTCACAAAGTAAAGTTTTTGCTCACAAGACTCCACAGCTTAGAGGGAACATTGCTGCCAGTGATCACAGTTTTCAATGCTAGTGTCAGTGGGTTCTGCCATGCATTCTGTACACTCAACATGTTCCCCCATGTTAAGATTTCCCATTTTTCACAGTGGTTGATAACATAGCAGAGAATCCCCTAGTGCTCCACAATATGGAAAATGGGGCTTTGCCGCTGCTTGTCAGTTTCCAAAAAACGTCTGGTCAGTTTCATCAGTGGGTTCCCCCCTTTACCTGTGTTCCTTTCTGTTCCCTTTCATCCAATGAACTAATGCTAAAATGCATGTGTAAAATGTGAACCACAAGGATTTAAATGGAAGGCGCTTGCTGGACACTACTGCGCAGCTGCAATTAAGGCAGTTGTGTAAATTTAAGCAAAACTTTGGACACCACCCCCACACATCACAAGTGACATTCCACCCCAATTTAGAAAAGTGCGTTTTTTAAAATTGTACCTGCAGAATAAAAACGGCAGAAGAAAAAGAATGGTGCATAAGGCAGGCACAGAATCCAAAGTCAAGATTAAAGGTTTACCACTCTGAAAATCTGCAGTAAGATGTGCGTGCGTAATGGGCCCTTGAATAAAACTTTGTTGGTCTTAAAGGTGTCACAGGACTCAAACTCTGTTCTGCTGCTTCAGACCAAAACAGCTGCCCAGCTGAGACTTTAATTACATCACTGTGTGCAAGAGGAGGCTCAGGAGCCTTGGTGTAACTCGCAGTCATTTATGTACCCATACACCATGGTTTGTCATCAGATTGGAACATGCAATAGGGAATACAGGAAGATGCCACACAGTCTTCTTATTATTAGAACAACCTTCTGATAAGAAAAAGAAAGAGAGTTTTGTGATTTTAAAAATTACTTATTTAAACCATTTGTATACGACTTTTCCACCCAAATCAGTGTCCTCAATCAAAACATTAAAACAGCAATTAAAATACAGAAAAAACATGTATAATGTTTTAAGCAATTAAATAAAACACATAAATGCATAAATACACTACCAGGGAGGAGAGCCAGTGAGACTTTATGGTGGAATGCAACCGAAACAAAAGTCTTCATCTGCTGGTGGAAAACTATGATAGGAGGAGATAAGATAAATATCCCTAAGGAGGGAGTTCCAGAGTTTTGGCACTACAACCGAGGTACCTTTCTTAGGTTGCCACTCATTTAGGGGACACCTGGAATTGGCTGGAGTGGACAGATAGGTTTATAAGGGAATAGGGGGTCCTTAAAGTATGCTGGCATCAAGCTGTATAGAACTTTAAAGGTCACCATGAATTGGCCCTGAAAGGAAATTAAGGGCCTATATAAGTGGAACAAGACTGGAATGGCATGGCCCCTAAGACGCACTGTGGTCAACATTCTGGCTGCAGCATCCTGTACTAACTCCAGCTTCTGGACAGTCTTCAAGGGCATCTTCATAATGCAGTAGCAACATCTTTTTTTGTCCAGGAAAGGCTGTAGCTGGCTCACCAGCCAAAGCTGGTGAAAGGACACCCTGGCTATATGAAGAATATATGAAACAATCTTATACTATCCAGTTCAGTATTGTCTCACTGAGCTCAGTGTTGTCTACTCTGACTAGCAGGAGTTCTCCAGGGACACAGGTAGAGCATGGTCTTCTTCAAGACCTCCTTCTGAAACCTTTTGACTGGAGATGCCAACAACTGAACTTGGGGACCTTCTGGGTGCAAAGCAGTGCTCTCCCAATAACCTGTAGTCTGTCCCCAAAAGGCATGTTGGGAGAGATGAGGGATGTGGCAGAAATTTCCAAACCTTAGAAGGGTTGGACCAGGACTTTTAGTTCTTCAGTCTAGTATTCCCTCATCTGAGCTAGTTTGATGATAACATGTTCTATATCAGGACAGATGTGCAGAACAAAACATACATCAATATCTTACCTTATTCTAGTCAGATTATTTGTTCTTTCTAATGCTTTGACAAGGGTATTTCCCAGCTCTGATACTGGAAATCCTTTTAATTGGAGGTATGAGAAAATAAAACTTAAGATCATGCCCATACAGATCATCTGCTCTAAAACAGAACAATGAAGTTGTCTTTTCACACCCTTTACAGGCTATTGAGTTGGTGGTATGTATTGCTCTTTGGTATACGGAGCAGGAAAATCAGTGCAGAATGGAAAGCTATAAAGAGTCTGTCCTTGCTCAGATTATGCAAATCTCCAGAGATGAAGCCCTACCAACAAATTCAACATCTGTGCATGAGTGTGTGTACACATATGCAGACCTAGCACCCCAAAAGGCAGTTTTCTTGTCCTTATTTGCTCAGCGTATGAGTTCTACGTGCGAACATATTGCACAAAAAGTACAGTTCTCTACAATAGGACCAAACGTATAGCCCACGATTGCCAAATGTTGACTCTGTGCAACAGGGATAGTCAGCACTACTGCGTTATGGCTTCACACCTCTTCCAGCTACCATCCAGAGAACATCATGTGATCCATGGCCTACAGCCAAGCCCTACAACGCCACCACATTTGTTCTATTTCCTTGGGCAGGAGCTCAAACTTTGAAGGATTCCCATCAGGCATTCTTCAAAGTACAGTACCCACCCGATGAAGTGCAGAAACAGATTGACAAGGCCAGACAAAGACTTCAGAGAAATGCTGCCAATCATTGTAAAAATATTGATCTAGATGGGCCAATGCTTTGATTCAGTATAGGGCAATTATTTATATGGCTTTCCAATTATGTGTTTTCCCTTCTAAGCACTCAGCAAGTGAAATATGGACTAGAAATAATAGATAATCAGAAGGATGCCAGAGTATCATCTGAGGCAGCATCTGGCAACCTGGAACCATTTTGGAAAGCTGTACTTTTCCCTTAATGTGTTTTATTTGCACGTAAAATGCATATGTTGATCAAATGAGGATCTAATTGGCTTTCCATTGGGATCAGCTTGCATGTAAATACCATGTGTGTGCATAAAGATGCCTTCTCCATCTTTTAACATCTATCAGCATGAGAAGCAGAGGTCCCTCACTTGGATAAGAAAGTGATCAGGGGAAAAAAGAAAAGAAAGGCTTCCCCTGAATTTCTGTCTGCCATGCAGTTTTTCAAAGTGCAGCACTTCAGTGGCAACTTCATTGTAACATCACACTTAAGATGGCTTTATGTAATGTTCTGGTGTTGCATGTGATCAGTTCTTGTTAATTATCACAATGAGAATTGACCAGAAGGTGAGGAATGGCTGATCAGGTGCCAAAAAAACAACAACACAGTAAATCAGATAATGGTTTTGGAAAGGGAAATACACAGAAACAGAATTGCAAGAAATAATCCCCTGTTTCTGGTTCTCCATCCACATGACCTTCAAAACTGTATACAGAGAAGAAGAAGAAGAGGAGATTGGATTTATACCCCGCCCTTCACTTGGAGTCTCAGAGTTGCTTACAAACTCCTTTCCCTTCCCCTCCCCACAACAACCCTGTGAGGTGGGTGGGGCTGAGAGAACCCTGACACAAACTGCTCTTTTTCAAGGGCAGCTGTGCCAGAGCTTGTGACTGACCCAAGGTCACATCAGCAGGTGCAAGTGGAGGAGTGGGGACTCAAACCCGGTTCTGCCAGATTAGAGTCCGCGCACTTAACCACTACACCAAACTGGCTCTCAGAGCTGGATTTCTGAAGGGAATCTTAATAATATAAGTACAGCACAATTTTAAAAATATGACTGAGAACACTGATGGCAAACATGTAAATCAACCTCAAATTTACCTTGACCAAACCTTGTTTAACTGTGAATCTAGCATCCTCATCTTGACGTTGTGTTTCATGTTGCAGGAGGTTGTGTAAAGAATTATCTGTCTTCCTCAGAAAAAACACTACAACCCCTATGAGGCCATGCAAGAACATTCATATGTGAATTTATCCCTGAACAGGTCAAATCAGTTGCCTTTTCTTTTAGTTTTCAATGAAGGAAGGTCCTGTGTGTAAGGAATACTATGCTGAAACAAGTCTTGAGATGCATCTCTTTTAGTAGTGTAAACTGTTCAAATATAAGATTTTTGTAAATGTGTGTTTGGGGAGAAATGGCAATTCCCACGAGGCAGTGTGACAGCATGCATGCATGAATTGTAACTGAATTTCATAGTCCCACCATTTTGACTAAAAAAAATAATAATCGCAATTTCATTTTTATTTTTCCCCTGTGTGAATAGTCTTTATTTTCTGTTTCCTCTGACTGAATTTTTCTCATTAAAATTAGTACATTTGTCTACATTTTTTTGTTGTTACATTGGCGTAAAGCATATACATAGCATCAATAATGTGAAAACTGATAATTCGGTACAGTACAGAACCTACACTTCTTCAGGGCTTTACACATTAGGAGCCATGGAAGGGAGTCATCCAGCAGAGGTGCTGGGAAAACCAGAAGAGGCGTTTGTTGGTTTGTTGTATACCAGCAGGAAATCTGGGAATGAATAAAAGAATGGATATGCTTGGTTTTCCTATCTAGAGGCCCATTTAGGAAACACAAAAGGATGCAATCTCAGATCTAATTTAAAACATATTCAGAAAAAAGTTTGTCCATAACAAATAATATAGGAGAATCTCAAATTTCTCATATCTCCTGCTTCAACCCAGAGACCACCCCCCATTTCAGTTTTCACAAGGAAGCTGTAGGCATCGGTTGGACGGTGTGGCTCTGCTGTCCAACGCCATCACAAGCTCCCTTTTAAATAAGGAAGCGAGACAGTGAAGAGAAGAAGTTGGATCAGCACCCAAATGACTGCACACATCAAAGAGATCCCTGTCTGGGGGGGTAGGTTGTTATTCACACATGGGCAGCTGCTGAACCTCTGCACAAATGCTTTGTTTCTGTCTTGAAGCCTTATTTGCTCCGCTGCCAAGAAACCCCTGGATGAAATCCTGGAAGAAATCTTGTGTTGCTAACACCCTCCTGAAAACATATAAAACCCTTAATGCAAGTTTGGGGGGGGGAGGGGGATTATTTGGTGAATCCCAGTATCCATGTGGCAACATTTTGAGTTGTTCATCTCCTTCAGTTTTTGAACCTTTTCTTTTGGAAGATAAATACCAACAGCTGGAGATTCGCTGAGCAAAATTGTAATTAAAGTCTCTTGTATATAAACTGATCTTTTGAAAGAATGAATTGATGTCAAACTTTCCTCGGCACCAGAGATGTGAAGGTCTGGATTGAGAGGGGACCATGTCTCTCCCTCCCTCCCTTCCTTATTCTCTTGTTTTTTCAACAGTCATGCCTTTGAACATATCCAGGGACATGTCTGAACATGCCTGAACTTGTCTAAAGGATATCAGAGTCACCAAAGTACTAGCCTCTTCTTGAGCAAGGCAGAAACCAGCTCCTGTGTTTCTGCTAGAGTGATGATATCAGAAGAAATGAAGGATTAAAGGAGACGGAGTGCTGTGAAATCAGTGCAGTAAAAAATCTACTACTCATGGAGGGACTCACCCAGTCCAACACAGTCTCATCAGATCTGGGAAGCTAAGCAGGGTCAGTCCTGGTTAGTACTTGGATGGGAGACCACCAAGGAAGCCTGAGGTTGCTATGCAGAGGCAGGCAGTGGCAAACCACCTCTGTCCGTCTCTTGCCTTGTAAACCCTACAGCATAGGGTTGCCACATCCGGGTTGGGAAACTGTTGGAGATTTGGGGATGGAGCCTGGAGAGGATAAGGACCTCTGGGGGATAAAATGTCATAGAGCCCACCTTCTATGGCATCCATTTTCTCCAGGGGAACTGATCTCTGTAGTCTGGAGTTCCAGGGGATCCCTACATCCCACCTGGAGGCAGGCATCACTAGTACAGGGTCACCAAAAGTCAGCTGCAACTCGATGGCACTTTCTACCAGCATGGAGGGATGTAACCTTTTCAGATCATTGTCTATGCAAAATCTCTATTCCCCCCCCCCATTTTTTTGCACCTAAATTTCACCTTTCTCTGAAATCTTATTACCAAGGTTAATATGAGGGACTGGCAGGATTGGGCACATGCCTAGAAGAGGGTTCATCCAAGATTAAAGTTGCAGGATCCACCTCCTGTTTCCCAGTGGAAGAAGTGCCTGAAGGAAGCACATGTTGGTGCCTTCTTCAGATGCATCAATCATCTCAGAGACCCTTGAAATACTGCAGAGTTTTTCTTAACTCCTTTGAGGTTTGGAGAGCTCTAAGTCAAATTTCATTCCCTGGAGGGTCAGGAAGGGGAGGGAGAAAGAAAAAGGAGAAGACTTCTTCCATCTGCCTGCTTGGCCAGCTGGGATCTGCCTCATCCCTTGTTCTGTTCCTCCTTCATCTTCTGAAGGATGACCGACCCTCAATGGAGTCTGAGTGAGTAGGGGCGAGACAGGCTGCTGGGAGGAGCCCTGTCCTCTCCACACCTCCTTCTGCAGGATTTTGCGCCAAGGTTCCCAACAGCCAGAAAATAAGCTGTGATCCAGGAGACTGTATTTATTTAAGAGGGTTTCATGATAAATAGGAATTACCAATTTGAGTCCCATCTTGGCCACAAACTCAATAGGTGGCTTGCATTTGGAGAAACATTGCTGTGATTGTGTATTTGAAGTGTTTTGAACTTGGAAGCTAAGCAGGGTTGGCCGTGGTGAGTACTTGGATGAGAGAGCATCATGGAAGACCAGAACTGCTATGCAGAGGAAGGCAATGGCAAACCACCTTTGCTGTTCTCTTGCCTCAAAACCTCCATGAGGGGGTGCCATCATAACAGTGACTGGAGCATTTCAGTGAACTATTCCTGTCCTGGTAACACCATTTTCAGGGCTTTGCCTTACAGGAAAGCAGTCTGTCCATACTGAATGATTGGGAAGAGCTTTAGGCAGAAGATGAGTAAATAGTTTCTCAGTGAAGTACCTTTGGAGAAGTAATTTCATTGATTTCAAAGCAAAGGCACATGAATGGGAGAGACTTGGCATCCTGAGACACAGCAGTGATCGGCATGAGGCAAAATTCTAAAGGACAAAAAAAAAAAAAGGAAAAGGGGGGGGGTAAGAATGGAAGTAGAGAGACTGTTTGGTGGATGGGGTTAGAAACAAGAGGAATGACTAACCCTTAGCTTCCAATTCCTTTATTAGGCCTTTTTTGTAGCAGTACCATTAACTTCAGTAGGGCAGAGATGAGTAAATATTGGTTTGACAAAAGGTCTAAGCAAACAAACCCCAAGCCATTTACTCACGAGTTGTCCTGTTCTCCATGATTAAGTAATCTGCATTAAGTGGCTTCAGGACTGCTGCCAAATCTAGACAATAGCTTCTTGCTGGAGATGAAGAATAGACAAGCCCAAATGTATTAAACTTCCCCACTTAAAACTGGCTTGATGAACGGTGGCATTGACCTGAAGACCCTTTTTATTTGTCCGTACAGATGGCTGTTGTTTATATGGTTGGTCACACAGGCTCTCTCTGAGCACAGCATCTCTATGCTGATGATGCTAGCAAGTCGCACACAAATGTTTTGCTTAGAGATCCCATTTAATCCCCGAGGATGCTTGGAAGTGTTGGGAGAGCTGGTATGTTAAGCCAGATTCCTTGTTAAAGTTAGCAGAGTGCACTAGGCTCACAATGCAGCAGAGCTCCTTTGAACAGCATATGCTTGTAAGACTACAAAGTTACCCAGAGCCATTCATCAGTTTAAAAGAAAAAGAACTGATTTATTTAAGAACATAAGAAAAGCCAATGTTGGATCAGGCCAATGGCCCATCTAGTCCAACACTCTGTCAGAAATACCAGGTGCCATCAGGAGGTCCACCAGTGGGGCCAGGACACTAGAAGCCCTCTCACTGTTGCTCCCCCAAGCACCAAGAATACAGAGCATCCCTTGCCCCAGACCGAGAATTCCTCTCTGTACCTTGTGGCTAATAGCCACTGATGGACCTCTGCTCCATATGTCTATCTAATTCGCTCTTGAAACCGTCCATGCTTCTAGCTGCTACCACCTCCTGTGGCAGTGAATTCCATGTGTACTTCCTTTTATCTGTTCTAACCTGACTGCTCAGCAATTTCATTGTGTGCCCACGAGTTCTTGTATTGTGAGAAAGGGAGAAAAGTACCTCTTTCTCTACATGCTCTATCCCATATATAATCTTATAAACCTCGGTCATGTCACCCCTCAGCTGTCGTTTCTCCAAGTTAAAGAGCCCCAAGCGCTTTCACCTTTCTTTCATAGGGAAAGTGTTCCAAACCTTTTATCATTCTAGGCCCCAGTCACACGGGAGGTTTAGGCCCGGAAGACGGATGGATCAGGGGCGCAGCAAACGGGCGCAATCACACCGCAACATCTGGGAATTGGCACGCACCTGTCCCTGATCCATCCCTTCAGGCCTAAACTGTGCAGTAAAAAAACCCCAACAAAAAGGTAGCACCAACTGGAAATGCCACAGCAAGCGCGGCCGTTGGATCGCCGGAGCGCCCGTCTTCAGGAGCATTCGAGGTTCCCAGCCGAACTGCACATGCGCACACATGCGGCGCCAGCTGCCTTGCCCTCCCTTCCATCGCTTCCCCCCCCCCGGCATCTGATCGTGCCGGGGAGCAACTGCGCGGCGGCTCATGGGATTTGTCTGATCCTGCCGCCGTGTGTCTCTTTTGGTGCAGCTTTAAAAAGCTGCACTTTGGCCGTATCAATTTCCCCTCGTGTGGCAGGGGCCCTAGTTGCCCTTTTCTGCACTTTTTCCAATGCTATAATATCCTTTTTGAGGTGTATAATATCCTTTTTAAAAGAAATAAATACTTGATAGTGCAGCGTAGAGAAAGGGACAGATTCCATCTAGCTAGTGATGGATGTAGATGCTGCAGAGAGGCACTTTGCATCCATGGTGCCAAAGATAGAGAGTCCTGTCCTCCCTCTTTGTGTGTGTGGAAGGAGAGAGAGAAGGAACAGAAGAAAGCTATTTTCCCTAAGAGTAGCAATCTGCACATCAAAAGGTTCATTGACAGCAACAGGAAGATGCTTAGTGTCTGCCGATCTAGCTGTAACATCGCATCTGGTTCTTCAAACAGGAAGGGGCCATGACTCAGTGATTGTGCCCATGGTTTACACCCAGAGATCCAAAGTTCAATCCCTGGTACCTACAGTTAGAGGTGGCAAGTGGGGGAAACATTTCTCTGCCTGAGAACTGGGAACACTGCTACCACTCAAAGTAGGAAATATTGAGCTATATGACCCAAGAGTCTAACTCATTAGAAGGCAGCTTTATATATTCATACAGTCTGCTCCTGGTTGATTCCCACCATTGGGGGCTGTGAAAAAACATTGTTTGCTCAAGACCATGGTGACATTGTGGGTTAAGTTATCATTCTCATTTAGATGGTACCATGAATCTGCATGGTTCTATTAAGATTTCCCAGACCATTTTCAGGACAAAAGTTAAGAAATCACATGAGCATTGTAAAGCATGGAAAAGGCAAAATGTGACAGTATCAGTCTGCCTGCATGGCCATCCATGGATTGAAAAACCTAACAAAAGCACATGTCTTTCAAATGTGCATGACAAAAGTGCGAGAGCAGCTGAAAAGTGCTTTGAGTTCTATGTGTGAATTCAGCCTAAGACTCAGTGGTGCCATCTTGCAACTCAGCCTATGTGGACTGTGAGCTGGTTTGCCCATGCAGGCACACTTCCTGATGATTTAATGGTAGACCATTTGAATTCACTTGATCAACAAGCCTTGCATTTGGAGAAACGCAATGTCCATTCCTGTTATCAATGCACAGGTGTGTTTGCAATACAGAGGAGTAAATTGATGCCACTCAACTTGAAGGGACCATAAGCTGAAGTAAACTAGGATGGTAGCAAATTTTGTCATCAATACTTCAGCAGGCAGCTGCCTACTTTGTTTTCCTTCTATTGGCAGTGGAGCCCACTGGGGTCTTGATAGCCAGGGAATGACTGCTGGGCCACTGGGACAGTGTACAGGCTACTGTCTGCAAATCACAGCTGTCCAGGGCTTTGTGAAGCCTCACAATTTGCAGCCAGCAGCTCATGCACCCACTTGGCATCCAGTTTGGGGTAGTGGTTAAGACTGCAGACTCTAATCTGTGAGAACTGGATTTGAGTCCCCGCTCCTCCACATGCAGCTGCTGGTGTGACCTTGGGTCAGTCATAAGTTCTTTCAGAGCTGTTCTCTCAAGGGCAGGGTGTCTGTTGTGGGGAGGGGAAGGGAAAGGAGATTGTAAGCTGCTCTGATACTCCTTTGGGTAATGAAGGGCAGGGTATAAATCCAATCTCCTGTTCCTCCTCCTCCTCCTCCTCCTCTTCTTCCAGCTGTTCTCTGGCTTTCAGGGCCTAGGTAGGGTCCACTGATGGGTATGAACAGAAGGAAGAACCAGTGAGCAGCTGTGATGTGGCCCCAGAAAGCCACCAGTGGGACAGTGCTGGCTGGCCCAGTAGGTCATGCTTTCACCTTCCTTCCCTTTTTTCTTTTTAAAAATGTTAAAGAAAAGGGAGAATGATTTTCTTTTTAATTTCAGTTTGATTCCCCCCCCCCCCACATGGCATGCTTTTTGGGTGTTGAAATTACAGAATCCAAAAACTATGCCCCATAAAATGACTTAGAAATAGCCCCGCCCTTGAAATTTCAGCATACCAAAAAGCATTCCCTGTAGAATACCCAAACTCAAAATTAAATCAGAATTTTGTACACTGAACACCCCTATTGTATGCAAGCAACAACAGGTCTGGGCAGAGGGCGAAACCGGAACTTTCATTGGCTATCTGAGAATGCTCTTGCATGAAACACTGGCAATTGCCCTGTACTATACTGTTTGAATATGTAAGCCAATGAACAGGCTTGAATTGTTTGGAAATAGCCAAACTGGCCAACAGACAATTGGATCCCTGCTTGTGACTGGTGAAAAGAACAAGAACCAAACTAGGAGTGTTCAAGCAGCCCCACAGAAAGCTGCTCAGTCTCAAGTTCCAGGATTATTTTTTAGGAATTCTCATAAACTAGATTACAGAGGTGTGGAACACAGTGCAGAATGAACTTCTAGAACAAAGAATGACTGCGAAATCTGTTTATCCATAAGTATTTAATCCAGGGGTTGTTTCGTAGAAAAAAAGCTAGGGGAACTCATTAGCATAACTCATTAGCATATGCCACACCCCCTGACATCACCGGAAGTGTGTCATAAGGCCACACACCCCGCCCCCAACGGTCCCGGCCGCCGGCGCCGGCCTTGCAGCTCCACTGCCGAGCCCCATGAGGGGCCCGGCGGTGGACCTGCAAGGCCAGCGGGAGTGCAAGGAAGCCCCGCGAAGGCCCTCCCTGGCCCCAGGCAGGCAGGGGTGAGGAGAGGCAGGGAGGAAGCAACTTACCCTCCCTCTTCTCCTTCCTCCTCCTGGCTGAGTGCGGGCCGGAAGCGGGGTGGCCGGAAGCAGGGGGCGGGGCTTCGTCATGTGCCCCACCCTCCCAGTACCTCACCCGGGGGAACTGCGATCCCCCGCGATCCCCCCTGAAATGACCTTTGATTTAATCTCTCATTAAGTATCCTCTATCATGCAAATCTACACTTGATGCCATGAAATGACCCTGTATGTGTGAACCAACCAACCATGAGTCACTGGGAAACTTTGGGAGTTTCTTGTATACATTCTTCTTTCGTTCCCCCGTATACATTTCAATTTGTGACTTACAGAAGAAAATGCAAATATTTTCTTGGAAAACTGTCAACAACGTTGCCTATTCAAACAAGCTGACAAATCTCATTTTGGATGAAGGAGACAAAAAAAGATACATTTGTTTAAGGTCTGTTCCAAGTGACATTCTGACTTCATCAGGACCCAAAAGCTAAATGTTGTACTTTCGTCCTCAGGCCAGTTCAACATGCAGCTGTGATAGCATTTCATATTATCAGGAGAATAATTTCTAGATTTTGTGCTGGGGCGCCTTTCAGGGTGGGCAGGGTGTGCTGGATTGTCCAGGCTTCAAATTATAGTCCTCACAAGCTCTTATTAAGGATTTAAACCATCACCAAGAATTACTGTGAATATTGATGCTGCACCCAATTGTAATGATGCTTGATTTTTTGATAGAGGACTTGCCCCTTGGGGGAGGGGGGGAAGGAGGATTTAAATAAAACACAATGCAATCATTGTTTTCAAAAACAGACCTTGCCCTGCTCGCAATGCACGTTCTATCGCAAACTGAGCAGCCCATGTGCTCGCATTCATTATTTACTCACTGTTATAATGACCTGTCTTTCGAGTATGTTTGCAATCTATACAGCTGATTGCACCCAGTGTCACATGGGCAGCCATCCAATAGCCGCTATTGGCGCAGGCTCAGAAATTACTGGTTTTCATGGGCTGATGGGAATTGTAGTTTTCTCACCTTCCAGTTGAATTTGGGAGGGCGCAAAAATCTGTAAGCAAATCTACAAGACCATCTGTGTGTGTGGGGAAACAGAGAACGGAATCCCTTACTAAAAAAATAAACATGGTGCGGCCATTCTAAGAAACAATTTGAATGGTCCCTCAGGGATAATTACCCTGTTGGCATTTCTTCTGCTTCTCCTTTCTCTTACTATCAATGTAAGCAGCTTTGCTTTCTATTAAAGGTGTCCGTGTCATCATCAGCAGTCAGGCAACTCAGGAGAGCCTTGAGTTGCCCCCTAGGCAGCCCACATTGCTGTGAATACCGTCTTGGTTATCTGAGAATACATGGCCAGTTTCTGAATTTTTTGGGGGGAGGGAACCTTTCAAAAAGATGAGAACATGAAAACCTTTACCAGTTTATCTCCACCAATGGCATATGAAATAAGGTTATACCTCCAGAAAGTAGATGTATTTATTGACCTCATTTATACCTCTCACGCTCAGGCCTAACTTTTGTTAACTTTCGTTTCCTTAAGTTCTGTTTTCTTCCCCTTCGCTTGTCATGTTAAATTCCTGGGCGTTGTGTGTGTTTTGTGAGAGTGCTTGGGAGTAGAAGCCACAATTATTCCTGAAGTTGTACTCCAAGTGTTGGTTCTCATGGGACTGACCTTGGTGAAACTTTGTGCCATGCTTAGGGTAGATATATCTGTCCATGTTGCCATAGTAATGCCAGGGGTTAGGTGTGATGTGGGTGAATGTGGAATTTTATGCTTTTACCTATAACCTGTGATTTCCCATGGTTTTCTTCAGTCCTAACAAAAGTTCTTGAACCTACAGCAAGCATATTTTCAATAAATCATTACACTGCCTATAGTGTGTGTAGAGAGTGTTTTAGCTGGGGACCTGACAATACCCCACCTTTCTCCCAAAGGGGACCCAAAGTGGCTCACATAATCTCTTGTGCTCTATTATATCCTTGCAACAACCCTGTGAGGTAGGTTAGTCTGAGTGTGGGACTGGCCCAAAACATAGAATCATAGTTGGAAGGGACCTCCAGGGTCATCTAGTCCAACCCCCTGCACAATGCAGGAAATTCACACCTCCCCCCCAAACCCCTAGTGA
Source organism: Gekko japonicus (assembly GCF_001447785.1). Taxonomy (NCBI): domain Eukaryota; kingdom Metazoa; phylum Chordata; class Lepidosauria; order Squamata; family Gekkonidae; genus Gekko; species Gekko japonicus. The sequence continues at coordinate 729,268 of NW_015175379.1, read as the reverse complement.
CCGCTGTTCCACGTCCAGAAGATGACAAAAAACCCTCTAGGATTGTTTTCTGACTCTAAAGTGGTAATCAGCATTTCCCTGGGTGTGTAAAAAAGGGCCACAAGAACTCAAAAAAAGAGATAAGGTTTGTCTGACATGACATGCTGGTTCTTAGTAATTACAGCCATCCTTTCTAAATGCTCAAGGACTGTCTGTTTGATTATTTGATCTAAAACTTTCCCAGGTATAGACGTCAAGCTGACAGGTCAGTAGTTACCTGGATCCTCCTTTCCCCCCTTCTTGAAGATGGGGACAACATTTGACCGCCTTCAGTCTTCTGTCACCTCACCTGTTCTCCAAGAATTCTCAAAAATAATGGACAGAGGCTCAGAAATTACATCTGCGAGTTCTTTTAGTACCTTTGGATGCAGCTCATCTGGCCCCAAAGACTTGTTTCATTTAAAGAAACTAGGTGTTTATGTACTACCCCTATGTCAATCTGTGATGCTCTGCCATGTCCCTGGGAGGCGTGGCTCCTGTAGCCGTGGCTACTGGGCATTCGGTTCTGTGAGCTGGGGCCGTGTGAAGAGGGGTGTGGCAATAGAGGTCTCAGTAAGACAGGGGACAAGGTTGACGGCACCTCGATCATCCCTCTGTCAGCGCAGCATTGGCCTGACACTCCTTGGAGCGCAGGGGGGATGTCTGCTCTCTATCTCTCTGAGTGTGACAGCAATCTCCCCAGCCTCGGTGTTGCGTCCATCCTCCTCGACCTCTGTGCACATACCTCCTTTTATTTATGCCCTGCTTACACCACCGCCCTCCTTTCCCCGACATCCCACCCGCCACCATGGCCTCGCTCCCTTGATAACTCCAGACATGCTTCCAGCGCCTTGGGTGTGCCCGTGAGTTGACTGGGCATGGCGAAGGGCGGTAGCCCCACCAGGCTGTGCACCACCCCACCCCTGCTGCCTGTGGGCCCCGCATGGGGCAAATCTGCCCCCGGCATTCCTCCCATCCCTCAATGTGTGGGCGTCTCTGCTCCAGCTCCACCCCTCGGCCTCTGGGGCTGCTGGCATGCTCGTCCTGGCATGCTCCCGGTCCCTCGAACTGCATTGGTCATGCTCTCCGCCTCCTCTGTCTCCTTGCCGTCCCGCTGTGTCTCTTTTGGTCCTGGCTTCATGGGGTGCCATGTTTGACATGTGGGGCCTCTCAGGGGTGTTCGGGGCCGGCAGGGTGTGTCCAGGGCCAGGGAACTGGGACACAATCCTAGGCTGCAACTCCATTCCCAGATTTCCATGGCATACTGGGGATGTGAACCTGGGCCCCTCAGATTCTAATCTGACACTCTAACCACTACGCCACACCGTCTTGGTGAAACAGCCCAAAAAAAGCATCCTAAAACATCTGGTCCCCTGAAAAATATTGAAGAACTGCCGAGGCAAAATTACTTTCATTGCAAAATGGTTTCCCTTATTGGTGATTTTTCAATTATATTTTGAATGGCAGTATTTCTAGGGGGGCATTCAGTTTGTTCCTTAGATGGTCTGCCAGCTTGGATCATACCCAATCAAACGTCTACTCCTCCAACTGAGCAGGAAGGATAGTATTTTTGCCCCCCTTTCCCTATTGCTACGGAAGAATCACGTGCAGGGAGAAGGGATCTTCATGCTTTCCACATTGCTATACATTTTAAAAAACTTGAGTAGACCAGTCTTGGCCCTGACCTGGATGGCACAGGGTAGCCCGATCTCAGAAACTAAGCAGGGTTGACCCTGGTTCGTACTTGGCTGGGAGACCACCAAGGAAGTTCAGGGTTGCTTTACAGAGGCGGGCAATAGCAAACCACTTCTGAACGTTTCTTGCCCTGAAAACCCCAAGGGGTTAGGTCAGCTGTGACTTGATGGCACTCCCCACCACCACCACCAGTGTTCCCTCTAAGCTGAGTTAGTGTGAGCTAGCTCACAGTTTTTTAGCCTCTGGCTCACACATTTTTGTCTTAGCTCAGGAAGGGATGGCTCCAGAGCAAACTAATTTATGCAGCAGCCAAAGCTCCTGCTCACAACTTTAATGCCAGTAGCTCACAAAGTAGAATTTTTGCTCACATGGCTCCATAGCTTAGAGGGAACATTGACCACCACCCCAGGCCAATCTCTTTCCCCCATACCTCTTAACATGATGGTGGTTGCTCAGCTGTTTTGCTTTCATTTACAAAGTAGTATTTTCTGTTGTCCTTCTCGGGTCCCTGCCACACGGGGGGGGGGGCATGCGTGGGCAAAGTGCGGCTTTTGAAAGCCGCACCAAAATAGGTACGCGGCGGTGGGATCACACAGATCCCGTGAGCCGCCGCGCACTTGCTTCCCGGCACAATCAGATGCTGGGGAGACCGGGGAGAAAGCGACGAAGCAGAGAGGGAGGCTGCCGAACTGCGCATGTGTGAGCATGCGCAGTTTGGCCAGGAGCCTCGGATGCGCCAGCAGAAGGACGCATCAGCAATCCCACAGCCGCGCTTGCCACGGCCTTTCTGGTAAGTCCACCTATAGGGGTGGGTTTTTTTGCAGCGGGTTTTCAGCCTGAAGGGCTGGATCGGGGACGGGTGCATGCCGCTTCCCAGATGTTGCGGTGAGATCGCGCCCGTTTGCTGCGCCCACGATCCATCCCTCTCTCGGCCCAAACCCTTATGTGTGACCGGGGCCTCAATATGCAAAGCCTCCTATCGTGGATGTGTCCCTCTGTTCCTCTCTTCCCAACAGACTGAAGACCATCAAGTTGACTACTCAAAGGTGTGATGATGACTCTTCCCACTTATCCTCCATTTCTGTGAAACAAGAGATGAATGTAACAAAAGGGCTCAGGAAGAAATAGCTACAGATGGGAATGTATCATCCTGTTTGCCTGTAAATGAGAATGCCGTTCACTTATTGCTTGGAAGTGAGGGCAGTGTTTTAAATGTACATGCACTTTGTCCAGGGCAAAATGGTTTCCGATGATTGGTGCCAAAGTGCTGCAGTAAAGGGATTTGACTATCTCTACCCCGGTAGCATAGGATGCTTGTAAAGATAAACATGATGAAATGGCTACTGGAAGGAGGCCAAGATGAGCCACCAGAGGAAGTGTGCATGCACACGAAAGGTCACACCTTGAGTCAAACCTTGTTGGTCTTCAAGGTGCCACTGGACTCTTACTTTGTTCTATTTCTTCAGACCAACATGGCTGCCCACCTTGGTCTACCAGAGGAAAGTCACACTCATTTTTCTCACCCCATCCTCCAGGACCAGAATATGAATACTATAGTATCCCATTATTCTGGGGAGGGCAAAACAAAGATATCTCCACATTTGAACAGAGCATCATCTTGATTGACAAGCAATCAACAGATCCTTAGTTTGAGCAGTCTAATTGACGCTCAGTGCTATTAAACTGATCTCAACTGTCTTGAGTGGCAAAATGCCAGACAAAGGGCTTGCACCAGGGTAATTTGTGGGCAGAGAGCCTTACTCATCAGTGTCAAGGTGTTGTTACCCAAGTACAGTACCATAAGTGAGGATGGCCAGTCATTCTACTTTAGTTCAGTGTGAGGAACTGGATATGCAGTAGCCTATCTGAAACCAAGGAAAGAGACCACCAAGACAGAGGGAACGGGAGACACATATCAGTAGGGTGTCAACACTGTGTGTGTGTGGGTAACAAACTGTGCTATGTATGGAGTAACCAAACTAGGCTGGTAGGACAGAACAGTGTAATGATGTGGAACAGAGTGAGTCCCCCATCCCTGTCCTTTCAGTGGTATGTTCCTGTTCTGCAGATGGTGGCTTTCAATTGGGAATAAAAACTGAGCAAGATCGTGATGATAGATTCTCTCTATGCGCCTGTGTGTACATGCTGTCATTTATCCTGCAAGAAGTGCTCTGACCTCGCTCCATTGTTTACACAATCAAGGTGGCAAGTCAGAGGTTTCACAGGAAAGGGTTTCCATTAGTGATGTCCAACGTTAAGTCCTGAGAGGAGCGAGATTTTGCTTTAAGCTGCTATCCTGGATGCCTCTCGTATTCTCTTGACCGTTGGAGCTAGTTTGCTGTGTTGATTCTCCCTTCCCTAACAATCTGGGCAGATTATTCTGGAGGAGCACATCAGAATGCACCAGGACTCAGAGCTGCTCTCCAGATTTGCATACTCAGCTCCGAAAGACCCATTTCATTTTTGCCTTTCCATTGTGCAAATCTGGAATACTTTTGCACCATTTTCTGTTTCCCTGCCCTGTTCTCTTCCTTCAATTACATTTATGTAATATGAATGTTACTTTTTCTGTCAGCGGCAGGGGTCATTTCCTGCAGGAGCACACAGGAGCGGAGCTCCAGCAGTAAAGAGCCCAGGGGGTGGGCACATGCAACAAGCCCTGCCCCCTGCTCCCAGCAGCCCTCAGTCAGAGCAAGAAGCAGCCAGGTAAATTGCAGACCCCCCCCCGGTCCCCTCGGTCAAAAACAGTCCAGTGGCACCTTTAAGACTAAGTTTTATTCAGGTACATGCTCTCCGTCCTCTGCGAGGACAGATCTGCACTTCCCCCCCCCCAATAGCTAGCAATCCAAAACAGTCCAGTGGAGCCTGAGCGGTGGGTGTTGCCTTCTGACACACTTCTTGTGATGTCAGGGGGTGTGGCATATGCAAATAAGTTATGCTAATGAGTTATGCTAATGAGCTCCTGCAGCTCTTTTTCTACGAAATGACCCCTGGTCAGCGGCATACAAATGGCATAAAACGGTTGCAAAACCCCCAAACTTGGAGCACCGGCAATGAAAACAAGTGAAACAAAATGGGTTAGAATGACAACAAGCAGAACCAAAAAGAAATGAAAACAGCATATTCGTGTATCTTTCTCTGATACAGCCCTTTTATAACTAGAATACAGTCTCACTGAGATTTAATTCAGAAATCAAAAGCTTTTGAAACTCTGGGCTTACATGCTCCTGATCATCCATTTTGCTTTCACTTTTCCTCTTTCCCTTTTCCAGCCCATTTCTTAAAGGATGCTTAACAGTCAGTATCTGTTGCCTTCAGTGAGGCCCAGAGTTCTAGGATCAAATCATGTTTACTGAGGTACCATTGGTGAGGTAATGCAGAGTGACCTTCTCCAGAACCTTGGAAGCTAATGGAGGGCGTGGAGATGGGAAGAAAGAGATGAGATTCTTGTCTGTCAAAAAGAACAGTCTGTTTCTGTGCTTGCAAAGGGCACAGCGTACAACGGTTAAGCACTTAAGTGCCATCCATTAAATTTGTTATAATCTCTTGTGGCTGCAGATCCAAGGAATAAATTTTCTGCGATACTCTCTGTTCCTAACACATTGTGATAGGTTAGTGGAAAGCTACCCAAATGGGTATAAACTGTTTCAAACCATGACCAGGGGCTCCAGCACAGAGCAAACCATGAATATTAGAGTTGCAAATATGCTCACAAAATGTAGTCAGTGTCACCCAGGGGGGAAAAAACTGCTGGCCCTCTGCCGACACCTACATGGCTATCATTGAGAGTTTATGAAATTCTCCCTATTGGAATATCTTGTCAGATTTTAGGTAGGGAGGAGCCAGTTTCCTGACCTGACTGTGCTGTGAGTTAAATCACAAATAACTTTGAAAATGCCTACATTTTATGGGGACAATTCAGTGTGATAGAAGAGGAAAAGGAACAAAAATAAAGAATCACAAGTTTGCCTTGTATAAGGGAGATGCGAAATTAAATAGCATCATAGTAGGGCTGTTGAAAAATTCGTAATGAGTATGTTCGTCAGGCAAATGTACTCTTGTTGACATCTGCAGTCACTCATTAGCAGAGTCTCAGAGCTTCTGTCCGTACTGCCACCTGGCTCAGTGCGCAGAACAGCTGTGTGGCTGTATAGCAGCTGTGGTGTTGGAGTTCCATTTCCTTTTGCCCGGCAGCTGGTTTTGCGCCTGACCAGTAGGTAAAATTGATTTTCCCCAGTAGTCATGGACAGTTGAGTCAAGTAATTAAATGACGCTAAATGGTGGAAAACTATGATTCCTGAGGTGCTGTTGGGAAATGCACACATGCAAACTCCTGCACATGCAGCAATCTGGCAGCCTTGAACTTTGATTCAACAGACACAGGTGAAACCAGGGTTTTGGGTGTGTTTTTTTGTTAAATAGTTGATGGGAGAGCTGGTATGTTAAGCCAGATCGCTTGCTAAGTTACCAGGGTGCACTAGACTCAGGATGTAGCAGAGCACCATTGAACAGCATGTGCTTGCAAGGCTACAAAGTTACACAGAGCCACTTGCCAATTTAAAAGTAAATAAGAACTGATTTATTTAGGAAATACATACTTGATAGTGCAGCATATAGAAAGGGAAAGATTCTACTCTACCTAGGTAGTAGTGGATACGGAGGCAGAGAGGCATCTGGATATCCATGGTGCCAAAGAAGGAGAAATGCGTCCTCCTTCATTCTGTGTGGGAAGAGGAGAGAAGGAGATGGAAGGAAGTTGTTCCCTAAGAGTAGCAATCTGCACATCAAAGGGTTCAGTGACAGTAGAATAACCAGGAAGTTGCTTAGTGTTTGTCTGCTTATCTAGCTGTAACTCTCTAGTCACTTGTTTCTTGGAGGCTCGCACAGGGACATCACATCTGGTTCTTCCAACAATAGAGAAGAAAATGAAGAAGAAGAGGAGGAGGAGGAGGAGATTGGATTTATGCCCCGCCCTTCACTACCCAAAGGAGTCTCAGAGTGGCTTACAATCCCTTTCGCTTCCCCTCCCCACAACAGACACCCTGTGAGGTAGGTGGGGCTGAGAGAGCTCTTCTGAGAACTGCTCTTGAGAGAACAGATCTGAGAGAATTTGTGACTGACCCATGGTCACCCGGCTGGCTCCATGTGGAGGAACGGGGAATCAAACCCGGTTCTCCCAGATTAGAGTCTGCACTCTTAACCACTACACCAAACTGGCTCTCTGTTACACTGTTACACAATTGACTGTGTTTGCTTATTTGTCATTTAAGCAATTTGAAAACCAGCAATGACATGGTGGGATTAATATGCACTGGGTATGTTTAGGAAGTAACATAGCAAACAGGACTGAACTGTCTGTGGGCAACCCGAACAACTTGCTGAACAACTGGCTCCTGGCTGCTGGCAAGCAAGCAGGGTATGAGCTGCACTGGTGGGTGTTTGAATATCCCTACTCAAAACAGCAAGGGTGAGATGTTTAAAATAATACATAGTACTATTTGAGAAATGAACGGGTCTTAAAGATCTTGCAGGCAGCAGTATGTTTTATGATGGCATTATCGCTCTATCGTAATTCCTTGTGACACTGATTCATAGTGGACTTGTAAATGAATAAGTAAAGTATTTTGTAAATGTAATGAAATCCTTAAAAACACGAGATCTTGCTGAAGTCAGTTGGCTGTTAAATCTCTGCTGGGAAGTGGCTGTCACTTGCCAGATAAGAGCGGTGATCACGGGCCTGCATATGGGAAAAGCCAAGGGAAGTCAGGCTCTATCACCCAAGAGTTTATTGCTTTTAGGTGGGCTACTTGGTTTGAAAGAGAGAAGAAACAGACACATTATTTGTTCAACAGTACATTTATATACAGCCATGTGTCCCAGTCCAGCATGAAAGATTTGATACTTAAACTGAATTTGTGTTCAATTTTATTTCCTTTCCAGTTGGGCTAAAGTAGTGAAGCTGGTCTGTTGGGTGAGGGCAGGATACAAAAGTTTTAATCAATTAATGCGAATTCATACATCTGTAGCTCAATAATAGAATGCATGTTTTGTTTTCATGTTGTCCCCTGCCTCCAAGGGCAACAGTTGGTTTGTCACTTCCTGGATCCTGAGCTTTTTCAGTGGTTCCCCGTTATTGTGGAACAATCTGTCTTATTATGTCACACAAGCTCCCCCACCCCACCCCTTCTGGCTTTTAGGAAACTGTGCAAAGATTTTTAGGAGAATTTTCATAGGCCCTTGAGGGTTAATGTCTGGCAACTGATTTAGCAGGTTACTTGATTATGTTGTGATCCTGGTTGTGTGTTTATTATTATTTTTGCTGTTTCATGTATAGTGGTTTCATGTATAGTGGTCCGATTTTAGTCTTTTTCTGTAAGTCACATTGAATCCCATTGGGAGTAAGATAGGATTGACATGAAGTTATTCCCATGCTCAGTTTCTGCTTTCTCCAGTTGGCTTGCTAAGGAAAGACCTCCTTCAGAGTAGACAAGTTTGGGTTGGATAGGCAATTGTGTATTAACTAATGAAAACAGCAATCTGTCTGCTTTTGCTTGTCTCTTTGGACCACCAACCCACAATCACATGGATTTATCTCCTTGTATCCCACCCAACTATAAAGGAGTTCAGGGCAGTGGATACCAGCTCTCTCTGTTCATTGTCATTACAGTGCTGTGGTCTGAGAAACTTGCTCAGGGATACTGAGTGAATGTTATGGCTAAAATGGGAGTTAAGCAAGGAATTCCCACATCCAGAGCTCACAGACTTGCAGCATCTTCCCATGAAGAAGTGATTTTGGATAGAGACCATCATCACAAGCCCTAGTCCACTCTTGAAAAAGCCATCATTGGACCCTATGGTCCTTGCCAACTACGAATGTTGTCCCGATCTTCAAGAAGGGAAAAAAGATGGACCCAGGAAATTACAGGTTCAGTGTAATTTCCTACCTGGAAAAATTCTAGAGCAAATTATTAAATGCTCTGTCTGTGAACACCTTGAACAGAATTAGTTAATTGGTAGTAGCCAGCATGGGTTTATCAAGAATAAGTCATGCCAGACCAACCTTATCTCCTGTTTTGACAGAGTTACTAAAATGGTTGACTCTGGCAATGCTGTAGATATAGTGTATCTAGATTTCAGTAAAGCATTTGACAAAGTTTCTCATGAAATCCTTGAGGATAAGTTGGTTAAGTGTGGGCTGGATGGTGCAACTGTTGGATGGATCATGGTTGGTTGAAAAATCGTACCCAACGAGTGCTCGTAAATGGCTCTGCGTCTACGAGGAGGGAAGGGCACTCCATTTGAGTGCCACAAGGCTTGGTCCTGGGCCCAGTGTTGTTCAATGTTTTTATAAATGACCTGGAGGAAGGCATAGAGGGGATGCTTATCAAATTTGCAGATGACAGGTGATTTTGGCGTGCCAAACTGGTTACTTTATTATCAAGCCTCAGCTATGGGGTGGATCAGAGAGTGGATAAAGTAAGAAAAAAGATTGCTATATTTAGAGGGCCATGACTTATATATGGGTTGGCACACCTATATATGGTATGATAAAGATAAAATTCACTCAAACTTTCATAACCACGCAATTAGAGGGGCCCTAATAAAAATATGGAGGAAAATAAAAGAAAGATTTTATTCAAAAATACCAGGATGGGTCTCACCTCTTGAGGCCTTCACAAAGCCTACTTTGATGTCGGAAAATAAAAAAGCTATTTATGAAACATTATTAAACAAGACTAATGATTTTAAACCATTTGAGACTCTATGAGAAATGAATATAGAATTTACATGGTGGGAGAATGTGTTATTACAGTCTAGGTTCACCAAAGATAAAATAACAAAGTTTTATAATGGGAAAACAGATCTTGATAAAATTTGGCTGTCAACCTCTGATAAATTGATTCAAAAATTATATAAATTTTTGTTATATGATGTCATGCAGGAGGAAATAATCAAGCCATCAATGATAACATGGATGCAGGATATAGAACATAGTCTGGATATAGTCTGGTCAAAAATATGGAAGGATGTCAAACTTTTAAGATCAACATCTTATAAAGAAAATATTTTTAAAATGTTCTATAGGTGGCACTGATCACCAGATAAAATGGCTCAATGCTATAAAGAGGTGTCAGGAAACTGTTGGAGATGTAAAAATACAAATAAATAAATATATAAATATAAATAAATAAATAA